>NC_079225.1:12564787-12793422 GCF_029633865.1 Lampris incognitus | reverse complement strand
TGAGGAAGCCATTGACTCCATACCTGCTCCAATGGTGCTATGTTTATGCCTGGGCCTTCTCCCTCACCTGGGCCTTCTCCCTCACCTGGGCCTTCTGTCTCCCCTGGGCCTTCTGTCTCCCCTGGGCCTTCTGTCTCCCCTGGGCCTTCTCCCTCACCTGGGCCTTCTCCCTCACCTGGGCCTTCTGTCTCCCCTGGGCCTTCTGTCTCCCCTGGGCCTTCTCTCTCCCCTGGGCCTTCTCCCTCACCTGGGCCTTCTCCCTCACCTGGGCCTTCTGTCTCCCCTGGGCCTTCTCCCTCACCTGGGCCTTCTGTCTCCCCTGGGCCTTCTGTCTCCCCTGGGCCTTCTCCCTCACCTGGGCCTTCTCTCTCACCTGGGCCTTCTGTCTCCCCTGGGCCTTCTCCCTCACCTGGGCCTTCTGTCTCCCCTGGGCCTTCTGTCTCCCCTGGGCCTTCTCTCTCACCTGGGCCTTCTCCCTCACCTGGGCCTTCTCCCTCACCTGGGCCTTCTGTCTCCCCTGGGCCTTCTGTCTCCCCTGGGCCTTCTCCCTCACCTGGGCCTTCTGTCTCCCCTGGGCCTTCTCTCTCACCTGGACTTTCTCTCTCGTCACCTGGACCTTCTCTCTCACCTGGACTTTCTCTCTCTCACCTGGGCCTTCTCTCTCACCTGGGCCTTCTCCCTCACCTGGGCCTTCTCCCTCACCTGGGCCTTCTGTCTCCCCTGGGCCTTCTCTCTCACCTGGACTTTCTCTCTCTCACCTGGGCCTTCTCCCTCACCTGGGCCTTCTCCCTCACCTGGGCCTTCTCTCTCACCTGGACTTTCTCTCTCTCACCTGGAAGTTCTCTCTCACCTGGGCCTTCTCTCTCACCTGGACCTTCTCTCTCACCTGGGCCTTCTCCCTAACCTGGACTTTCTCTCTCACCTGGGCCTTCTCCCTCACCTGGGCCTTCTGTCTCACCTGGACCTTCTCCCGCACCTGGACCTTCTCTCTCACCTGGGCCTTCTCTCTCACCTGGACTTTCTCTCTCTCACCTGGACCTTCTCTCTCATCTGGGCCTTCTCTCTCCCCTGGACCTTCTCTCTCACCTGGGCCTTCTCCCTCACCTGGGCCTTCTCCCTCACCTGGACCTTCTCTCTCACCTGGACCTTCTCTTTCATCTGGGCCTTCTCTCTCCCCTGGACCTTCTCTCTCACCTGGGCCTTCTCTCTCCCCTGGACCTTCTCTCTTACCTGGACTTTCTCTCTCTCACCTGGGCTTTCTCTCTCACCTGGACTTTCTCTCTCTCACCTGGGCCTTCTCTCTCACCTGGACTTTCTCTCTCCTCACCTGGACTTTCTCTCTCTCACCTGGGCCTTCTCTCTCACCTGGGCCTTCTGTCTCCCCTGGACCTTCTGTCTCACCTGGACTTTCTCTCTCTCACCTGGACCTTCTCTCTCACCTGGGCCTTCTCCCTCACCTGGACCTTCTCCCTCACCTGGGCCTTCTCTCTCACCTGGGCCTTCTCTCTCACCTGGACCTTCTCTCTCACGTGGACTTTCTCTCTCTCACCTGGGCCTTCTGTCTCCCCTGGACCTTCTCTCTCACGTGGACTTTCTCTCTCTCACCTGGGCCTTCTCCCTCACCTGGACCTTCTGTCTCCCCTGGACCTTCTCCCTCACCTGGACTTTCTCTCTCTCACCTGGGCCTTCTCCCTCACCTGGGCCTTCTCCCTCACCTGGACCTTCTCTCTCACCTGGGCCTTCTCTCTCACCTGGACTTTCTCTCTCTCACCTGGGCCTTCTCCCTCCCCTGGGCCTTCTCTCTCACCTGGACCTTCTCTCTCATCTGGGCCTTCTCTCTCCCCTGGACCTTCTCTCTCACCTGGGCCTTCTCTCTCACCTGGGCCTTCTCTCTCCCCTGGACCTTCTCTCTCCCCTGGACCTTCTCTCTCCCCTGGACCTTCTCTCTCACCTGGACTTTCTCTCTCTCACCTGGGCCTTCTCTCTCACCTGGACTTTCTCTCTCTCACCTGGGCCTTCTCTCTCACCTAGGCCTTCTCTCTCACCTGGGCCTTCTGTCTGCCCTGGACCTTCTGTTCTCCTGGACCTTCTCTCTCACCTGGACTTTCTCTCTCACCTGGGCCTTCTCCCTCACTGCCCTGCTCACATGAAGGTCCATGATGAGCGTACTGCACATGCAGTACTCTCTTTGCTGTGAACAGTATTTTTCAGTCCCCCCCTTTTTTTCCTGGTTATTAAGGGAAATCCATCACACAGAGGTGTTTTCATCAAGGCCAGCACAAGTTCAGATGGTCTACAAGGAAAATGCGTCTTGGGAATATAAGTAGTGAAAAAGGTGGATGTCCTACTTATAGTGAAAGTATAATTAACCAGGTGTGTAAAAGTACACACTCATGGAGAGATCAGGGAAATGGAAAAAAGTTGGAAACTTCGCATTTCAGTTTATTTATCTGATCTTTTTTTTTATAAGTAGCAGATGCTTTAAGCTATTTGCCAGTTTTTTTTGTCCCTCCCCCTTTTTTTCTCCCAATTGTGTCCGGCCAATTAGCCGACTCTTCCGAGCCGTCCCGGTCGCTGCTCCGCCCCCCCTCTGCTGATCCGGGGAGGGCTGCAGACTACCACATGCCTCCTCTGATACATGTGGAGTCACCAGCCGCTTCTTTTCACCTGACCGGAGGTAACACGGGGATTCGAACCGGTGATCCCAGTGTTGGTAGGCAATGGAATAGACCGCCACGCCGCCCGGACGCCTACTTACCATTGTTTTGTTATAATCCTGGACATCTGTGTGTGTGTGTGTGTGTGTGTGTGTGTGTGTGTGTGTGTGTGTGTGTGTGTGTTAGGCTGATACTGGAGTTTGAGCTGAGAACCAAAGAGGAGTCGGGGCTTGTCCTGTACATGGCGAGAATCAACCACGCTGATTTTGTTGTCATACAGGTAAACTGTCAGTGCATTCAGAGGTCAGGCTGTGTGTGTGTGTCTCTCTCTTTCTCTCTCTCTCTCTCTCTCTCTCTCTCTCTCTCTCTCTCTCTCTCTCGCTGTCCCTCTCTTTTCTTACCCTCCTCGTTCTTCTCAGTGTTTTTTGCCGTTGCTGTCTAACTTCCTGGTTTCCTTTATTTTGGTGCCATTCTCCTCCACACCGTTTGCTGAAGCAGATAACTGGGGGCCGTACACTGGTTAACAGGTGCACACCCATTACATTACAAGACCATGACACTTTACCCAGACTGCCACACCGGGGGCAGGGACTCTAAGACGGCCCCACATAAGAGCCAACAAGATACCACAGTAGACTAAACACCAGCACGGTGCAAGAGTCGATGCACCACCTCACGGTGGCGGTCCTGGCTTCGCTTGGACTCATGCGTACTACATATATTGCCAACGGTGATGGTACTACGTGTCATGGTATTCATGTGTGTCACCCTCTCTACATGTTCCACCCTTCTGTCCACCCATCTCCCTCCCTCCTTGCAGGTGAAGGAGGGTCAGGTGTGTCTGGGCTATGATCTGGGTCATGGGAACACGTCGGGCTGCATCCCCTTCTCTGTCAACGATGGCAACTGGCACAAGGTACTGTAAGACGGCTGTCAGCCAGTCAGGCTTCACTTCTCAGTGTTTTAGATTAGAGGTCTGCAAGCCCACCGGGTCCTGACGGGTCCTGGCACGCCGAGTCGACTCGAGCTGGCCTCGGGGCTTCCTTTTTTTTGTGGATTTTTCCCCCTTTTCTCCCCAATTGTACTCGGCCAATTACCCCACTCTTCTGAGCCGTCCCGGTCGCTGCTCCACCCCCTCTGCCGATCCGGGGAGGGCTGCAGACTACCACATGCCTCCTCCCATACATGTGGAGTCACCAGCCGCTTCTTTTCACCTGACAGTGAGGTGTTTCACCAGGGAGACGTAGTGCGTGGGAGGATCACGCTATTCCCCCCCCAGTTCACCCTCCACCCTGAACAAGCGCCCCGACCGACCAGAGGAGGCGCTAGTGCAGCGACCAGGACACATACCCACATCCGGCTTCCCACCCACAGAAACGGCCAATTGTGTCTGTAGGGCTGCCCAACCAAGCCGGTGGTAACACGGGGATTCGAACTGGTGATCCACTATGTTGGTAGGCAACGGAATAGACCGCTACGCTACCCGGACGCCACCCCCCCCCCTTTTTTTAAGTACCTATTACATACTGGGCTTGGGTCAGACTCGGGTTCTTTTAACTTCCCGTATACATGCAGAGCACGCATAGGCTCCTGTATAAAGTGTTGGTATATTGATTATATTATTAATAAAATGTTGGAATATTGATTGTTTTATTAGTAAAATGTTGGTATATTGATTATATCATTAATAAAATATTGGTATATTGATTATATTGTTAATATGATAGATATTATTTATACATACGGATGTGTGTGTGTGTGTGTGTGTGTGTGTGTTTGTGTGTGTGTGTGTGTGTGTGTGTGTGTGTGTCTGAACGAGCCTCAGAGAGAGCTTAAAGTGATATTGGTGTCCGTCTCGGGTCGGGCTGGGGCTGACAAAGTGGAGACTTTGTCGGGCTGGAGGTTTTGGCCCGTGCGGAGCTCTGTGCACCCTCTGGCTCAGGACTTATCATTCATCCGGTCGCCATCGAGCGACCTCTGTCAGAGTAACGCTGGTGTGCAGAGGGTCCGGCCGCCGTCGTACGGTTTTTGTCGTTTAAAATGGCGCTCACTTCCAGTGGAAGTTGGTTCGACAGATAATTGAAACGGGGAAGGAGTCTTTCCATCTTTCCCTCTGTCTGTCCATCTCTGTGTCTCTGCTGGATCCCTCTGTATTTGTGTCCATCGGCTGTCTCTGCTCTCTTCTCAGGTCCGTATGCTTCGGAACAAACAGAGAGGTCTGTTGTTGGTGGACAGGCGCTACACTAAACAGATGACCAGTCCGAAAAAGGTAAACTTCTGACGTGTGCTCCGGGTCCACGTGGTCCACCGGGCTGGTTTCGGGGGATGAATACGTGGCTGGCGCTGATAATGGCCTCTCTGTATCTGTTGGCATGAGAAAGCTACACAGCCACGTTCTTCTTCCACTGTCTGGCTCACAGCGAAGCCAGACGAACATGTAAATGTAAGCACACACAGTGTTTTGACAAGCGAAGAAGAATACGCAAGAACTTTTCAGACTGGTTCACTGGTGCATCTGAAAACGTGGGGTTTGGATGACGGGGCGCAAAACGTAACCCCATCTCCTCCGCCAGGCTCTGTGGGGGTCTGTCATGTACATCATCTGGTAGATGGCGTGGAGCAGATTTATACTGATTTATCTGTAAACCACTGTAGCGTCTGTCATCCCAGCCTCTTGTCTGCCTCCCGTGCTTCTCCTCTGCAGCCCTCATGTGTCTCTCTGTGTCTCCTCTGCAGCCCTCATGTGTCTCTCTGTGTCTCCTCTGCAGCCCTCATGTGTCTCTCTGTGTCTCCTCTGCAGCCCTCGTGTGTCTCTCTGTGTCTCCTCTGCAGCCCTCATGTGTCTCTCTGTGTCTCCTCTGCAGCCCTCATGTGTCTCTGTGTCTCCTCTGCAGCCCTCGTGTGTGTCTCTGTGTCTCCTCTGCAGCCCTTATGTGTCTCTCTGTGTCTCCTCTGCAGCCCTCTTGTGTGTCTCTGTGTCTCCTCTGCAGCCCTCATGTGTCTCTCTGTGTCTCCTCTGCAGCCCTTATGTGTCTCTCTGTGTCTCCTCTGCAGCCCTCTTGTGTGTCTCTGTGTCTCCTCTGCAGCCCTCGTGTGTGTCTCTGTGTCTCCTCTGCAGCCCTTATGTGTCTCTCTGTGTCTCCTCTGCAGCCCTTATGTGTCTCTCTGTGTCTCCTCTGCAGCCCTCATGTGTCTCTCTGTGTCTCCTCTGCAGCCCTCATGTGTCTCTCTGTGTCTCCTCTGCAGCCCTCATGTGTCTCTCTGTGTCTCCTCTGCAGCCCTCTTGTGTCTCTCTGTGTCTCCTCTGCAGCCCTCTTGTGTCTCTCTGTGTCTCCTCTGCAGCCCTCCTTTGTCTCTCTGTGTCTCCTCTGCAGCCCTCGTGTGTGTCTCTGTGTCTCCTCTGCAGCCCTTATGTGTCTCTCTGTGTCTCCTCTGCAGCCCTCTTGTGTGTCTCTGTGTCTCCTCTGCAGCCCTCATGTGTCTCTCTGTGTCTCCTCTGCAGCCCTTATGTGTCTCTCTGTGTCTCCTCTGCAGCCCTCTTGTGTGTCTCTGTGTCTCCTCTGCAGCCCTCGTGTGTGTCTCTGTGTCTCCTCTGCAGCCCTTATGTGTCTCTCTGTGTCTCCTCTGCAGCCCTTATGTGTCTCTCTGTGTCTCCTCTGCAGCCCTCATGTGTCTCTCTGTGTCTCCTCTGCAGCCCTCATGTGTCTCTCTGTGTCTCCTCTGCAGCCCTCTTGTGTCTCTCTGTGTCTCCTCTGCAGCCCTCATGTGTCTCTGTGTGTCTCCTCTGCAGCCCTCTTGTGTCTCTGTGTCTCCTCTGCAGCCCTCTTGTGTCTCTGTGTCTCCTCTGCAGCCCTCTTGTGTCTCTCTGTGTCTCCTCTGCAGCCCTCTTGTGTCTCTGTGTCTCCTCTGCAGCCCTTATGTGTCTCTCTGTGTCTCCTCTGCAGCCCTCGTGTGTCTCTCTGTGTCTCCTCTGCAGCCCTCGTGTGTGTCTCTGTGTCTCCTCTGCAGACCTCGTGTGTGTCTCTGTGTCTCCTCTGCAGACCTCGTGTGTGTCTCTGTGTCTCCTCTGCAGCCCTCATGTGTCTCTCTGTGTCTCCTCTGCAGCCCTCGTGTGTGTCTCGCTTTCTCCTCTGCAGCCCTCATGTGTCTCTCTGTGTCTCCTCTGCAGCCCTCATGTGTCTCTCTGTGTCTCCTCTGCAGCCCTCGTGTGTCTCTCTGTGTCTCCTCTGCAGCCCTCGTGTGTGTCTCGCTTTCTCCTCTGCAGCCCTCGTGTGTGTCTCTGTGTCTCCTCTGCAGCCCTCGTGTGTGTCTCTCTGTGTCTCCTCTGCAGCCCTTATGTGTCTCTCTGTGTCTCCTCTGCAGCCCTCATGTGTCTCTCTGTGTCTCCTCTGCAGCCCTCATGTGTCTCTCTGTGTCTCCTCTGCAGCCCTCTTGTGTCTCTCTGTGTCTCCTCTGCAGCCCTCTTGTGTCTCTCTGTGTCTCCTCTGCAGCCCTCGTGTGTCTCTTTCTCCTCTGCAGCCCTTATCTGTCTCTATGTCTCCTCTGCAGCCATGTGTGTGTGTCTGTGTCTCCTCTGCAGCCCTCATGTGTGTCTCTGTGTCCTCTGCAGCCCTCATGTGTGTCTCTCTCTCCCCAGGCTGACCTGCTGGATGTAGTGGGAAACCTGTATGTAGGCGGACTACCACTGAATTACACCACCAAAAGAATAGGACCGGTAAACCCACAGCCACACACACACACACACACACTCCTGTACCTGCTACATAGTGAGGACTGAGTAAAAAAAAACCACAGAGTGAGGACCGACCGTTCTGTTTGACACGTGAACACAGAGACAGCCACTCTGTTCAGTAACGTCAGGTTGTCTTGTGTGTAACGTCAGGTTGTCTTGTGTGTAACGGTTGTCTTGTGTGTAACGTCAGGTTGTCTGTTACAAAACTCTTCATTCCATGTCTGGTTGTGCCTCGCGGCACAACACAGCAGCGCAGGATTACATGCTTAGAAGTTTTGGGATCATTTTGGTGCAGTACTGGAATAATGGCTATAGGGGGAGTCAGAGAGCAAAAGCGTGTGTGTGGGGGGGGGGGGGGCAGGAGTAAAAAAAATTCATTGTGAGCCAAAAGTGAGGACCTGTGAGGAAACAGCGGGTAGCATCTGCGTAGCCTTAGGAGGCCACTTCAATGGAAACAGAGTGAGGACCAGCCAAAATGTCTCCACTTCCCAAAAATGTCCTCACTCCTGTTGGTTAAAAACCTGTCCCGGTCCTCACTATGTAGCAAGCACAAGAACACACACACACACACACACGTGTGAGAAGTATGACTGCTTTTCATCACTGTGTCTCGATGCTTCCCTCCGTGCAGATCGTCTACAGCGTGAACGGGTGTATTCGCAACTTGAAAATGACGGGCGGGGCTGTGAGTGGTAAAGCGGGCTCCACAGGTATGCTGTTTACATTGAGTTTGTATAATTTGTATGTGCTGGTTCAACCGATGCATCACCCCTGTGACGCGTCTATCCAACAGGCGTTGACAGGGGTCTAAATTTAAACTTTTGTGTGTCTCTTCCTGAAGTTTTAACCACTAGGAGACGTAAAACTTCCCAGTAAAGTTCACGTTGACTTTTCAGGTTGTGCCAAGTTTAGTTACCGTCTGTCGTTCCATCCCTCTGTGTGTCCATGTGTGTGTGTCTCTGTCCATCATACTCCCCTCCATCCTCCTCTCCTCTCCGTCTGTCTGTCTAGGTCATTCTGAGGTCGGCACTGAGGACTTTAAACTGGACATGGCTGCGCCCACCGCCAGTCATATGGTGGGAAGCTGCTTTGTCGACACCGAGTCAGGGACCTATTTTGATGGCACTGGCTACCTCAAAGCAGGTGAGATGAGACGTGCGGTGCTGAGATTGTGTTGAGTAGTAAAATACACCCTCAGGGTGGTCCCAAAACACCCTCAGGATGGTCCCAAAACACCCTCAGGTTAGTCCCAAAACACCCTCAGGGTGGTCCCAAAACACCCTCAGGATGGTCCCAAAACATCCTCAGGATGGTCCCAAAACACCCTCAGGATGGTCCCAAAACACCCTCAGGTTAGTCCCAAAACATCCTCAGGATGGTCCCAAAACACCCTCAGGATGGTCCCAAAACACCCTCAGGATGGTCCCAAAACACCCTCAGGATGGTCCCAAAACACCCTCAGGTTAGTCCCAAAACACCCTCAGGATGGTCCCAAAACACCCTCAGGATGGTCCCAAAACACCCTCAGGATGGTCCCAAAACACCCTCAGGTTAGTCCCAAAACACCCTCAGGATGGTCCCAAAACACCCTCAGGTTAGTCCCAAAACACCCTCAGGGTGGTCCCAAAACACCCTCAGGTTAGTCCCAAAACATCCTCAGGATGGTCCCAAAACACCCTCAGGATGGTCCCAAAACACCCTCAGGATGGTCCCAAAACACCCTCAGGTTAGTCCCAAAACACCCTCAGGTTAGTCCCAAAACACCCTCAGGGTAGTCCCAAAACACCCTCAGGTTAGTCCCAAAACACCCTCAGGATGGTCCCAAAACACCCTCAGGATGGTCCCAAAACATCCTCAGGATGGTCCCAAAACACCCTCAGGATGGTCCCAAAACACCCTCAGGGTGGTCCCAAAACACCCTCAGGATGGTCCCAAAACACCCTCAGGTTAGTCCCAAAACATCCTCAGGATGGTCCCAAAACACCCTCAGGTTAGTCCCAAAACATCCTCAGGATGGTCCCAAAACACCCTCAGGATGGTCCCAAAACACCCTCAGGTTAGTCCCAAAACACCCTCAGGGTGGTCCCAAAACACCCTCAGGGTAGTCCCAAAACTGTGGGTTCTTCTCTAAACCACATATTCCAAGACTGTCCATCAACCCTGCAAGTACATCACACGGACTTTTTCAAAATATAGGCAAGATGAGGGGCGTCCAGGTAGCGTGGCGGTCTATTTCGTCGCCTACCAACACAGGGATCACCGGTTCGAATGCCTACGTTACCTCCGGCTTGGTCAGGTTGGTCAGGTGTCCCTACAGACACAATTGGCCGTGTCTGCGGGTGGGAAGCTGGATGTGGGTATGTGCCCTGGTTACTGCACTAGCACCTCCTCTGGTCGGTCGGTCGGGGCATCTGTTGGGGGAGGAGGGGGGAATAGTGTGATCCTCCCATGTGCTACGTCCCCCTGGTGAAACTCCTCACTGTCAGGTGAAAAGAAGCGGCTGGTGACTCCACATGTATCAGAGGAGGCATGTGGTGGTCTGCAGCCCTCCCCGGATCGGCGGAGGGGGTGGAGCAGCGACCGGGACAGCTCGGAAGAGTGGGGTGTAATTGGCCAGATAAAATTGGGGAGAAAAAGGGGGGAATCCAAAAAAGAAGAAGATGATATAGGCAAGATTAGATCAGAGCTAAAAGGGCTGTGGAATATCCTACTCTCCAGAAATCTGACCACTCTTTAATAAGAAGCTCTGTAAGACTTTTGTATTGTTAACCTGTCTCTGACTGTGTCCATCTCTCCCTCTCTCTTTGTCCCTCTTGCTCATGCTGTCTTTCTGTCTCTCCCTGTCTCTCCCTGTTTCTTTCTCCATAGTCTCCTCCTACAGGGTGGGACTAGATGTGACCATCGCATTGGACTTCAGAACCAGCAGAACTACTGGGGTTCTTTTGGCGATCAGTAACCAGGCCAATGACGGACTGGGACTGGAGATTAACCAGGGCAAGGTGCATACACACCCAGAAATACAACACACACACACACACTAGTACCAGTTACACAGTTGGCTGGATTTGGAGCTACACTAAGTCATTGTAGATACATACAAAAATAACAAACACAATTGAACGTTTGCATTTCTTTCTTTCATTTTTTCGGTGTGGGCTCCCAGCAGCTACAATTTGACTCTGACAAGTTAAATGAGCCACTGAGCTCTACATGATGAAGGGAGCAAATATCTTTAAAAGCTGAACTTCAGAATGGGCGATGTTTTGTATTTTAAGTCTGTCAGGGTGTGATGTGGTGACATGGCAGCATGCCCACATGGATATATAACAGTTTCATAGTCACATAGTATGTTATTGAATTAAAATGATACAAGATTTAATTCTCTGCACAGCTCCTCTTCCACGTTGACAACGGAGCTGGTCGGATCACGGCGGAGTATGAGCCTGAGGGGGCGGGCTTCTGTGATGGCCAGTGGCACTCTGTTACCGCCCACAAGCTACGCCATAGGCTGGAGCTAGTGATTGACGAGAAAAAGAGCCAAGCAGAAAGTCCCAACGCACGATCCAACACCTGCGATACCAATGACCCCATCTACGTAGGGGGTTATCCAGGTATGTCAGGAAAAAATACAAGAAAACATAACATCACTCACACATACAAGCTAACAGAAAACATAACATCACACTTATATCCACACCACAACACACTTATATCCACACTCACACATACAGGCTAACAGAAATGTCAACACAATAGCCCGACTACATGAGTGCTGAGAGAAGAGGTTAGATAAAGATAAATGCAGCAGTAGCATATGTAGATTACATCTCCCTCCACCTATCCTCCCCCTGCTCCTTTTCTTTCCCTTATCCCTCTCTATCCACCTTCTCTCTCTCTCCCTCTTGCTTTTTTACAAAACAGTTTACATCCTTAAATTCTATAGGTTATTGAGATAGGATAATGTGTACATGTTTTGATTTGAATAGTGTTAATGAAGTCTGAAGTCGTGTGTGTGTCTTTTGGTAAGATGCTCTCATAATCTCTCTGTCGCTCTCCAGATGGGGTTCGTCAGGTCGCTGTCTCAACCAGCACCTCCTTCAGAGGGTGTATGAGGAACCTGAAGATTACCAAGGCCGCTAAGGTCATGACGGTTCAGTTCAACAAAGCTCTTGAGATAAAGGGAGTCCAGCCTCTCTCCTGTCCTTCTGTAGCAGCTTAACCAACACCTTACTCCTAATATATTCCCATCCAGCAGGGCCGGGATTCAGAGTTCGCCAAAGTTTCTAGATATATCTGATTTTTTTTTTTTTACCATTTTTCCTCAACAACAGAAAACTCCTCACACAGAAGATAGTTATGAAAAGTATAAGAATTAATTAGCACACTTCAAGTGCTTCCACTGACTGTGTATACAATATTAAATATTCAAATGAGGCTGTATTCATCTGTATTGAAGAACTGATGTCTACTAGTGTGTGGCGTTCTGAATCAGGAACATGTGGACGCCTCATTGTGCTCACCCCATGTCGTGTGCAAAAGCCTTGAGCTCAGAGAAAAGATTCAAAATTACTATTTTTGGGGATATGTGTGCCATCATGTAAGAGTATTTATGGAAGATCAGCTTGGTGTATTGTGAAGTGCCACTATCAGTGACAGATCTGGCAGGTCTGTAACACACATGAATCTCTTAATCACAGCTGGTGTTGAGTTACTTCTGTCTGTCTGGATAGTTGTGTATAAGCAAGGCTCGGCGTTTTCACCAAAAAAATACCCAGACTTTTTAAAAGGAGCAGGTCGGTTTAAACTGATTTTCACCCAGATTTTATGTTTCCACGGATCCAAAAGTTGTTCCTGTTCGTGTGAGGTTATGTAACAGTGTCCTCTTGTGGCGAAATTCGGCATGCTGTGTGGCTTTGAATAATAAAAACCGAAAACGCTGAGCCTTGAGTATAAGTGTATAACTGGGGCTTTTCTGACTGCATGGCCGGTTTAGCCAGAGGACGGTACAGATCTGTCCTTGTGTTCCTTCTTCTTTGCATCTGTTTCTGTCGGCCTTCATCCCAACCAGTACGTGTCCTCTATAATTCCTTTTACCCTAGTCCACAAAGACTCAGTTTTTCCGTCTCCTGAACCCTTACGAGGTACTGTGTTATCAGGGGAATGAGTTTGTCATCACGGCCAAATCCTCTTCAAGTTGGAGCTGGTTTTTATTTTGACTTCAGGTCTCACACGGCTGTTGCAGTGTCTGTTGTATGGTGTGGTTGAAGATATGTTATCCTCACTTTCTGCAAATATAATTCTCTCAGTATCAAACACGTTGTTGTGCTTTTATTTTAACAATTAGCTATGGTCTACACGTGTACTCTGTGACCTGGACGTTGTGTCTCAGTTTGGACGACTTGTCAGTGTAAGCACATAATGTTAAGCCTGTACCGCCCCAATGGAAAAACATGTATCTAGATTTGTTTTTCTTCCCCATGTCCCCTTAGAAGCCCCGTAGCAAACCATATGATAATATATATTTTTTTGTGGTTATAATTGGAAGTACGTTTACCAACCTCTACTAAATACCAACTTAAACGTGTGTGAGAACTTCCAAACACTACATTCATATACTATATAGAACAGTACATTCCATAATACCTACACACAAACATAAACACTTAAATACATTCATACGTACATACGTACGTATACATACACATGTATACATATATGCATACATACATCAATATATATACGTATACATACACACATACATTAATACACATGTATACGTACACACACAGATATACGTACACACACATATATATATATATATATACATACATACACACGTACATATACGTACATATCCTGTGATGGTCTGGCGGCCTGTCCAGGGTGTCTCCCTGCCTCCCACCCAATGACTACTGGGATAGGCTCCAGCATCACTGCGACCCGAATTTGGATAATGGATGGATGGCCATATGTATACATACATGCATACATACATACATACATACATACATACACATGTATACATACACACATACATACAGATATGTATACATGTGCTGCACATATATACATATATACCTACATACACATGTATACTTACATATGTATGCATTATACATACATATACATGCACACCTACATATGTACACATACATACAGATGTACATACACATGTATACATACATACCTACATATGTATACATACATACACACAGAGATACATACATGCATACATACGCATGTATACATAATAAATACATATACATACATACATATATACTTATATGTACAGACATACATACATAAACATACACACACGCGTATACATACATACATACATACATATACGTACATACCCTGTGATGGTCTGGCGGCCTGTCCAGAGTGTC
Organism: Lampris incognitus; assembly: GCF_029633865.1. Lineage (NCBI taxonomy): Eukaryota > Metazoa > Chordata > Actinopteri > Lampriformes > Lampridae > Lampris > Lampris incognitus. The sequence continues at coordinate 12,779,644 of NC_079225.1, read as the reverse complement.
TCCCTCCCTGCCTGCCGTCCAATGACTGGTGAGATAGGGTCCAGCATCCCTGCGACCTGAATTTGGATAAGCGGCTTGGATAATGGATGGATGGCCATATGTATACATACATGCATATGTACATACATGCATATGTACATACATACATACATATATAAATATGTATACATACATACATACACACATACATACAAATGCATGTATGCATACATACATATACATATATACACATATACATAGATGCATACATACGCATGTATACATACAGATACACATATGTATATATATGTGCACATATATATACATATGTGTATATGTATATATATGTGCACATATATACATATATACCTACATACATATGAATACTTGCATATGTATGCATGCATACATACATACATACATACATACATACATACATGTGTATACATACATAAACACACACTAACACATACATACATACCCTGTGATGGTCTGGCGGCCTGTCCAGAGTGTCTCCCTCCCTGCCTGCCGTCCAATGACTGGTGAGATAGGGTCCAGCATCCCTGCGACCTGAATTTGGATAAGCGGCTTGGATAATGGATGGATGGCCATATGTATACATACATGCATATGTACATACATACGTACATGCATACGTACATACATACATACATACATACATACATACATACATACATACATATGTGTACATACATACATACATACATACATACATACATACATACATATGTATTCAATTCGATTTATTGTCATTAAAAACAATGTGCAGGCACATGTTAAAAATGAAATGAGGGCTGTGGCTTCACCAAACAGTGCAAGACAGACACAGACAAACACAGCAAACACAATAAAAGATATACACACATGAAGACCAAAAACTAAAAATACTACTATGCATACGTGTATACACAGACATACATACATACATATATACATGTACGTACATACGCATGTATACATACATGTACATACACACATACATACATACGCACACATACATACATTCATTCATACATGTACATGTTTTCACATATACATACATACGCATATATACATACATACATAAATACACACATACAGATACACATATGTATACATACGTGCACATATATACATATATGCCTACATACACATGTATACGTACATATGTATGCACACATACACACATACATACATATGTACACATACATGCATACATGTATACATACATACATGCGCATGTATACACGCATATACAGATTTAGATATGTATACATACGTATGTATGTATGTATACATACATACAGCTACGTATACATACATTTCATTTCACTTTTCTCTCTGCCTGCTGCCCAATGGCTGATAGGCTCCAGCATCCCCGCGAACATGACAGCAGGATAAGCGGTTTGGATAATGGATGGACATACATACGTGTACATATATACACATGTATACATACGTATTCATATATACCTAAATATGTATACATATATACACTTACATATGTATACATACATACATACATACATACATACATACATACATACATACATACATACATACATACATATGTTTACATACATACATACCTACATCCCCGCGACCCTGAGAGCAGGATAAGCGGTTAAGATAAGGACGGATGGACATACATACATACATGCATACATACATACATACAAATATACAAACACACTCGTGTGCATGGGTTCACACACTGATGATGAATCGTGTTGTAATGCTACTAGCTAATATGTTAGAACGCCTTCTGCTCTCCAGGAATTATCTATTACCACTTGCATAAATTAAGAGCATTAATAACTTTAATGTGTATGCAGACACTTGGGCTAAACAGTTGTGACTGATTTTCAGGACATCATGTCCTTTTTTTAGCCTGGCTAATATTCAAGGCACACACTAACTGTTTTTGGATAGTTTTATGTTTCTTTTAGTTATAAAACAGCATTAGTCAAAAGCCTGCTTTTATTGCACCCCCTTTTTATACCATCTCCACTAGATGGCAGTGCTAGCTCATTTAACTCACTTGGTACATAAATCCACTGTGCCCCGTTTCAAAAAGTAAATGATGTTCTCATTACCAGATAATATTTAGCACCTTGGTAATCTACACCACTCTGCTCCTTAATATCTGTCCTTCCTTCTCTCGGTTTCTCTGCTCTGTGTTCATATAAACGAGAGGAAACACACCGACTGTAGTCCACTAAACCAGCACTTGCACTGTACAACCACTAGAGGTGATGTGAAGACTGGATAACGCATTGCCATGCTGTACAACAACACTGTTTTGTGTGTGTGGGTGGACTACACTGAACCCTAACCCTAACCCTAACCCTAACCCTAACCCTCTCGCCTCATCACACAATGGTAAGCTGATCAAAAAGCTTCTCTTTTTTTGCCAAATAGTTGGTGTATTCCTTCACCTCATCAACTTCGACACTTCACTCGCCTACTTGTACGTCGCCTTCGATAGCGGCACCCTGACTGATCTGCCTTAATTGATGTGTAGAAAATGCAGCCATCAACGTGAAGAGCAAAAAGGCATTCACTCCTCGAGTGTGAACGAATTTAGTGCCCCCCCCCTTCTTTTCTCCCTTCCCTCATATCCTCCTCGTGAATGACATGAAACAAGACAGCGAGCTACTGAATTAAGTCTACGTCTCTTCTGAGCGTCAAAGGCATTCAAGCATTCCGTTAGTTATAGCACTGAAAGTAAAGGGAGAGCCAGTATACGTGGGCTACCCTATTAATGAGTGTAGATAGATAAGAGTCAAGCCTGACGTTCCGTTTGGTTACAGAAATTATTCGGACCCTCCCATCCCAAGAAGAGCAGCAGTGTTTACAGGTTGGTGTTTAGGCCCTGCAGCGCTGTCCTGGTGTCAGGTCTAGTGTGACTTATTGCATGCTGTCTGTCCTCTTAAACTGATCTGAGGTAAGTAAAACGAGGGCGCCGTGAGACTCGGTGAGCCAGGCCGCCAGTCCCGAGCCTTTTCTGGCCCTTCAAAACACTGAACCCCACCCACCCCTCCCCCCACATCTAAAAACCGTCCTGGGGCCGTTTTGCCACCGAAGCCAAGCAAGCAGCTCTCCTAGGCATGGATGGTCCTCCTCTACGTGCAGGCCTGGTCAGGAAGACTGCATGAGGCCCGTCAGCCGCTTGCCAGTCAGTGACTTGCCCTGGAGACAGGAGGAGGTGGGAGGAATAGCCATTAAAACACTTCTCAAACGCAAACGCATATTCTCTCCACATTGCTGAATAACTAGGCCAAGGATTTAGAATGGACGCGTAGGTGGAAGGAATAATGTCAGAAAAGAAGCAGACGTGAGGCAAAATCTGAAATACACAGGAAAGCACCAGAGGGAGGAAGCGATTATGTTGACGTACTTAAAGCTAGAACGAGTAGGATTCATCAGTTGCGGTTTGTCAACACAACATTCAAAGTTGACCCCTCTCCCCTGGCTCAACGTCACCAGAAGGACACGCCCCCTGACCACAGCTGCCAGAAGACATCCCGGTGTACAGGCCAACTCCGCGTCACTCTTCATCCCCATCCTCTCCCTCAGCGCTCGCCAGCGGGTGAAAGCCAACCCCAGATTCACTCTCGTTTTGGAAGGAGCTTTGTCTGCTTGGCGTTTCGGCGCCGTGTCCGCCATTGTCGTAGCTTCCTCTTGGATGCGTGCTCATGATCTCGATCTGGCACCTGGTCACTATGTTGACGTAGTGACTAGGTCCCGCTGCCCAAAGGTTGACGCCCAGAAACGTCCCGCACACAGCAAAATAAGATAAATCAGAAAACACAAGACAGAGGACAGGTCTCTGCCTAGCGGTCATAAGTGATGGCTGAGAGGGATTGTTTTTGTACGAGTCTATACGCTGAGTTTTAGGAAAATCCTACTCGTTCTCCTTTAAAGAGAACTGGGGAGTGCGAGGTTGGAAAAAGCAAAATAGGTCGAGGTAAAAAGCGAAACGATGGGTGCAGGTCAGACGTTAAGATTCAAGGCCAAGCAGACGGCATACACACACGAGAAGAAACATCCAAAAATGCACAGATGTGTAAGGGTATGGGACGGCACTGACTCTTGACATTTTAGCTGAATTGACTTTTGTTGTCATCATGCATTTTCTTTATGACTGAATTCTAAGGCTTTTGTAATGTAAAAAAAAAAATGAACCCAAATAAATCATGTCAGCACTTTTTCCACTTTAGTTCCAAAAAATAGTGAAAAGCAATCAGAACCATTTTAGGGGGGGGGGGGACAATAAAACAAACTTACAATAACCTGGTTGCATAAGTGGTTTTATAATTAGGGATGTGGCTGTGTTCAGAATTAACCAATCACATTCATGTTAAATAGTAGTTAGTACACACCTGCCATCAATTAAAGTGACTCTGATTAACCCCAAATAAAGTTCAGCTGTTCCTGTAGGACTTTCCTGACAGCTTCTTGGTTGCATCCAAGTGCAAAAGCCACGGCCCACAAAGAGCTTACAAAGCATGAACGGGCAGCGGCGGCTCGTCAGAGGAGGCAATGCCTCCTCTGAAATTTGAGAAGAAGAAGAAAGCGTTATATGTGATGACAATAAAACACCATGTAGTTTGAGAGGCTCTGTGTATCTATTCAATAAAAATATTGCAGTTTCATTCTGGTTGTCATCATCGTGTGGCTAAGATTGCTGTGTGAGATCTAGCCATTCACCACAGGAGGCCTAAAACGACAAAAACCGCCTCGCCTCCCTTGATTAAAAAAAATAACCAATCGGAATTGAGTTCATGTCGTGTTGTCAAGGAAATTCTGTAACTCCAACACCGTGAGAAAAAAACTCAATGGAGGCCAGCCTCATTTTACTCTTCGACCAATTACAATTCAACTTTTTCAAATTTCACTGTCGTGTTGTAAATTGTGTAGCCTGCTAAAGCAAGTTCAAGTGTTCCCGTGATCCTGGGAGCTGTGTTGTCGGGGGCAATAGCTCCTGGTAGGGTCTCCCAAGGCAAATTAGTCTCAGGTGAAGGGCCAGACTAAGCGATTCCCAAGAAACCCAATGAAAGTACACGAGCAAAGCTACAGCACCTCGCCCGAAAAGGGAGTGTCTGGTGGCTGGGCCTTGGCCCATCGAGCCCAGTCGGGCCCAGCCCAAAGAAACAGCATGGACCCACCACCCCGTGGACCCACCACACACAGACTGGGCGGCAGGCAAAGGCGGGGACTGGGGCATGCCGACTTTCGGCATCACAGATCGGTCCTCGGGACATGGAATGTCACCTCTCTGGCAAGGAAGGAGCCTGAGCTGGTGAGGGAGGTGGAGCAGTACCAACTACTAGATATAGTTGGGCTCACCTCCACACATAGCATGGGCTCTGGTACCAAATTCCTGAAGAGGGGCTGGACTCTTTACTTTTCCGGAGTTTGCCAAAGTAACAGGCGCCAGGCGGGTGTGGGATACTCACAAGTCCCTGGTTGAGCGCTTCCATGTTGGGGTTCGCCCTGGAGAATGAGAGGGTCGCCTCTATATGACTGCGAGTCACTGGAGGGAAGGCTCTGGCTGTTGTGTGTGCTTACGCACCGAATAGCAGTTTGGAGTATCCGGCCTTCTTGGGGTCTGGGTGGTGTGCTGGATAGGGTTCGGCCTGGGGACTCTATAGTTCTGCTAGGGGACTTCAATGCTCACGTGGGCAATGATGGAGAAACCTGGAGGGGCGTGATTGGGAGGAATGGCCTCCCCGATCAGAAACCAAGTGGTGCCTTGTTATTGGACTTCTGTGCGAGTCATGGATTGGCCATAACAAACACCATGTTCGATCATAAGGTAGTTCATAAGTGTACTTGGTACCAGAACTCCTTAGGCCAAAGATCGATGATAGACTTTGTGGTCATATCATCAGATCTGTGGCTGTATGTTTTGGACACTTGTGTGAAGAGAGAAGCAGAGCTGTCAACTGATCACCACCTGGTGGTGAGTTGGATCAGATGGCGGGGAAGGCTGCCGAACAGACCTGGCAAACCCAAACCTGTAGTGAGGGTGAACTGGGAACGTCTGGCGGAGGCCCCCGTCTTCCCACCTCCGGAAGAAGTTCTCGTTTATCCCGAGGAGGCTGGGGACATGGAGTCTGAGTGGGCCATGTTCAAAGCCTCTATTGTAGATGCAGCAGGCAGGAGCTGTGGTCATAAGGTCATCGGTGCCTGTTGAGGCTTTAGTCAAGGTGGAGGGGATCATGAATACCTCCAAATATCAGTTGATTTTGGCGCAAAACCTTCAGGCATCTGCTAGAAAGCTGAAGAGGAATTTCACCTTTCAGCCCAACAATGACCCAAACCATGCATCTAAATCAACAAAGGAATGGCTTCACCAAAAGAAGAGAAATGTTTTGAAACGGCCCAACCCGAGCCCAGACCTGGATCCAACTGAAAATCTGTGGGGTGACCTGAAGAGAGCGGTTCACAGGAAATGCCCTCGTAATGTGACAGATCTAGAACGTTTTTGCAAGGAAGAGTGGTACAATATCGCCAAGTCGAGATGTGCCAAACTGATAGACTAAGAGTCTGAGTGATGTAATAAAATCAAAAGGTGCTTCAACCAAGTGCTAGTTTAGGGGTGTGCACACTTATGCAACTAGGTCATTGTGAATTTATTCGTTTTTTGTTTCTCTCCTAAAATGCTTCTGATTTTCACTTCATTTTTATAGGTAGGAATTACAAACAAACAAAAAAAAGTGGAAAAATTTCTGACATGATCCATCTTAGTTCATTTTTTTACATCACAAAAATCTGCCATTTTAACAGGGGTGTGTTGCCTTTTTATATCCACCATGTCCAGCCACAACACACCATCTTGCCAAGGCTGCAAGACTGTGAAAATATACACTGCTCAAAAAAATAAAGGGAACACCTAAAAACACAATATAGACCTCGATGAATGAAATATTTCAGCTGAAAATCTTTATTTATTAGACAGAGGAATGTGTTTAGAGCAAAATAACCTAAGAATGATCAATGGAAATCAAAATCATTAGCCCATTAAGGTCTGGATTCAGAATCATACTCAAAATCAAAGTGGAAAATGAGAACATAGGCTGATCCAACTTCTGTGGAAATTCTTCAAGACGATTCAAAATGAGGCTCAGTAGTGTGTGTGGCCTCCACGTGCCTGTATGCACTCCCTACAACGTCTGGGCATGCTCCTGATGAGACGACGGATGGTCTCCTGAGGGATCTCCTTCCAGACCTGGATCAGGGCATCGGTCAACTCCTGGACAGTCTGTGGTGCGACATCGCGTTGGCGGATGGTACGAGACATGATGTCCCAGAGGTGCTCGATTGGATTCAGGTCTGGGGAACGTGCAGGCCAGTCCATAGCATCAATGCCCTCGACATACAGGAACTGCTGACACACTCTGGCCACACGAGGACGAGCATTGTCATGCGTGAGCAGGAACCCAGGGCCCACTGCACCAGCATATGGTCTGACAATGGGTCTGAGGATCTCATCCCGGTACCTAATGGCAGTCATGGTACCTCTGGCTAGCATGTAGAGGTCTGTGCGGCCCTCCAAGGATATGCCTCCCCAGACCATCACTGACCCACCGCCAAACCGGTCATGCTGGAGGATGTTGCAGGCAGCAGAACGTTCTCCACAGCGTCTCCAGACTCTCTCACGTCTGTCACATGTGTTCAGTGTGAACCTGCTCTCATCTGTGAAGAGCACAGGGCGCCAATGGCGAATCTGCCAACCAAGATGTTCTCTGGCAAAGATCAATCGGGCTGCACGGTGTTGGGCTGTGAGCACAGGCCCCAATTGTGGACGTCGGGCCCTCATACCATCCTCCTGCATTCTGTTTCTCACTGTTTGAGCAGAAACCTGCACATTAGTGGCCTGTTGAAGGTCGTTTTGTAGGGCTCCGGCAGTGCTCCTCCTGTTCCTCCTTGCACAAAGGACCAGATAGCGGTCCTGCTGCGGGGTTGTTGTCCTCCTGCGGCCCCCTCCACGTCTCCTGGTGTACTGGCCTGTCTCCTGGTACCTCCTCCATGCTCTGGACACTGTGCTGGGACACATCAAATCTTCTTGCCACAGCACGCATTGATGTGCCATCCTGGATGAGCTGCACTACCTGAGCAACTTCTGTAGGTTGCAGATACCGCCTCATGCCACCTCTAGTGGTGAGGGCACTAGCAAAATGAAAAACTAACCAAAGATCGGCCAGAAAAGATGAGGACAGGCAAATGGTCTGTGGCCACCACCTGCAAATCCATTCCTTTTATAGGGGTTGTCTTGCAAATTGTCTAATTTCCACCTGGTGGAAATTAGACTATTTGCCAACAGGTGAAATTGATTCACAAATCAGTGTTGCTTCCTAACTGGACAGGTTGATATCTCAAAAGTGTGATTGACTTGGAGCTACATTGCATTGCTTATGTGTTCCCTTTATTTTTTTGAGCAGTGTATATTCATGGGCCAAGTCTTGAGCAACAAAACAGAGACACACACAACCTAAAGATTTATTTTATTTTCTACTGTTTCTCTTTATAAAAGGAAAACATGAAGGAAACACAAGAGGGCGGTGATAAGCCTAAGGTGTCCTGTCTCCATAACAGAATAGAAAAAATGTTGTTTTATAATAACACAACATCAGCCTTTTCACTGAGCCGTCTACCCGGAGAAAACTACATAAAACTACAACTCACAACTTACGTGTGACTTGAACGGTCGACAAGGAAGAGGCTAGCGTCACAGCTACCCTGCTTTATTCATCTTTTTTTGGGGGGGGGGGTTCCACCTTTTCTCCCCAATTGTACACAGCCAATGACCCCACTCTTCAGTCGCTGCTCCACCCCCTCTGCCGATCCAGGGAGGGCTGCAGACTACCACATGCCTCCTGCGATACATGGTGAGTCGCCAGCCGACTCTCTTCACCTGACAGTGAGGAGTTTTGCCAGGGGGACGTACCACGTGGGAGGATCACGCTATTCCCACTCCCCCCGAACCGGCACCCTGATCGACCGGAGGAGGCGCTAGTGCAGCGACCAGGACACACACCCACATCCAGCCTCCCACCCGCAGACACGGCCAATTGTGTCTGCAGGGACGCTCGACCAAGCCGGAGGTAACATGGGCATTCAAACCGGCGATCCCCATGTTGGTAGGCAATGGAATAGACCGCTACACTATCCGGACACCCTGCTTTATTAATCTAAGTAACCTTTGACTGTACGATCTTTCATCTGGCTTTGTTTCTTAACTTGATTATTATACAGAATACTACTGTATAGATGAAAATACATATTTGATGGTACAGCTGAAGAATAAATGCACAGTAGTGAATAGCGTCGGTTGAAACATGTTTTGCTAGCTATGTATGCTCCAAATTTATATTCTCCCCATCCCATTTATTAGAGGAACTACTTTGCTAAATACATGGGCATTTTATGTGACAATACTGTTTTTATATTCTATTCCTTCCATGTGATATATTTAAAATCTGTTTTTCTACAGTAATATTCATGCAGTCTTTGATACTGCACAGTACGCCATTAGCTTGTCACGGTGCAGCCCAGCTGTATTCCTCAGTCCAGCTGCATAGCTAGCTAGCTGCATCATGCAACATATACATTGTGAAAATGTTAAATTCATTAATTGTTCATTATTTTACTGTTACCAATGTCCCCAAGGAGGAGAGCGGCTGCTTTATGAGCAATTTAAAGGAGCAATAGGTGGCCGTTGATTTTGGGCAGAACTTAGAAATATTTTCAAACCGAATTCGACACCGCCCTTCCCAATCAGAAAGCATCAGGATGCCTCCATGCACGCGCCAGACACACCAGCTGACTGAAGCGAAAGCATTTCACCTGAGACGAGCATCATTCTGAGCGGAGCCAAATTAGCTGTACCGAATGTCACACACGTAAGAGAAAACTAACTTTAACATGTTTATTGTTAGCACTCACAGCTGTCAAGCTAGGTAGCTAGCATGCAGCTATGTGTTAGCAACTGGCCTTTGTGTACACGCAACTGTTACGCGCATAACAAACGCGTGTGTCACTGAGGGTTTGATAGACAGCTCTTACGTTCCAATCATTTGACTTGGTCGTTTGTTTGATTGGATGTCATTGTTTTAGCTCCTGCCCCTTAAAGGAACGATGGATTTTTTTTAAATTTCGGTGTCAAACGTCTTATTTTTTGAGTACTATCAACTACTGTCAAGATATAATAAGAAATTTTAAATTTTACCAAAAATCGGCGGCCGCCTATAGCTCCTTTAAGTGAGGGAGGTGTTTTTTTCATGTGAGCAAGCAGAGCTAGGTTTGACACCGTACGTCAAACCACACACAGTGGTTCTGTGAATACACAGCTGTCTGGGAGCACCATGGCATCTCCCACATCCACACTGGAATTGGGATTTCGTAAAATCCTTTACCACTAATCTAGAAGTTATTAGTGCTGCCGGGTATTTCCGAAGTTATAAAGCAGAAAATATATATATTCTTATAAACTATTCCACTGTGCTTCGACCAACAATTCACCCGGCAATTATCTATAATGACTGAATGATTTTTTGTTTTTCCCCAAAGTGAGAAAACGGCTACATCTGGGTTTTACTGGAAACTGCAGGACTAATAAGGTGGTCAGGTTGGACAAACGCACATCCATGCTAATGCACGTTGAAGGCTGATGACAGGGTCTAATGGAGTGTTCAGAAGAAGGAGGGAGCTCCTCACCACGCTGCGTGTGAACTTCTCCAGAGAGGTACGCCGCCCCTGCTCTGCCTCAGGCTGGGCCCATCAGGAAGGGAGGGAGTGAGGGGGAGAGAGAGAGAGTGAGAGACAGAGAGAGAGAGAGAGATAAATGCTTTGGGACACGCTGTTGCAGTTGGACGTATTCACAAGTGTGCAAGCTCACATCCTCATTCATATTCAACACTCGCACATGTGCACTTATGCACACAGACTCATATGTGCACATGCACGAACGTGCACGAGCGAACGCACCTTCTTCCTTGCCGTCAGGAGGTCCTGGTATGCATTGGAGCGTAGGAAGCGTGTGTAGCTGTCACTTTTCATCAACTTGTAGATGTGGTCCTGATACAAGGTAGGAAGCAGAGAGAGAGACAGAGGAGAGAGCAGAAGAAGAAGAAGAAGAAGAAGAAGAAGAAGAAGAAGAAGAAGAGAATGAGGAGACAGGAGAATGAGAGGGGAGAAAATGCAAACAAGTCTTGCAAAGCAAACACACAATGCGATAGTCTCCCAGTGACTATCACATTGTGTAATACTACACCAACACCAATGGGAAGAAAAATCCTTTCCGTTATTTAACTCTCCCCTTTTAAACTTGTAACAGAGGAGGAAATTTGATTTAAAAAAAAAAAAAACCTTTCTCCTCATTCTCTCTCATATGTTTCTCCGTCTTCTATTACAAGGCACTCCATTTGTTCACAGTGCTGAAGTGAATCAGGAAGAAAGCTGAGGCGGTAGTAATGGCTGATAGGCCTCTGGCCACCGACCTTTCTAGAGTTTCTGTGTCAAACAGGGACCCTCACTCCCATCTGCTCTGCTCCTGAGTGGTGCATCCATGCAGCATTTCTTTCATTTTATCATTTTTTTAAATCATATTATGTGGTGGGAAACTCTATAACTGTCCATGACAAACACTAGAAAAATTGAGTTGGGGCATCCGGGTAGCATAGTGGTCTATTCCGTTGCCTACCAACACGGGGATCGCCAGTTCGAAACCCGTGTTATGTCCGGCTTGGCCGCGGGTCCCTACAGACACAATTGGCCGTGTCTGTGGGTGGTAAGCCGGATGCGGGTATGTGTCCTGGTCGATGCGCTAGCGCCTCCTCTGGTCGGTCATGGCACCCGCTCGGGGGATGAGGAGGAACTGGGGGGAATAGCATGATCCTCCCATGCGCTACGTCCTCCTGCTGAAACGCCTCAGTCAGGTGAAAAGAAGCAGCTGGCGACTCCACATATATCAGAGGAGACGTGTGGTAGTCTGCAGCCCTCCCCGGATCGGCAGGCGGGGTGGAGCAGCGACCGGGACGGCTCAGAAGAGTGGGGTAATTGGCCAAGGACAATTGGGGGAAAAAATTAAAAAAAACAAGGATGGATTCCTAGCTAACGTAAATCAATGGAGGACTTCATTACGCTTGTATTCTCTCTCTCTCTCTCTCTGTCATCTATTCTACCCATCTATACCTGCTTATTCTCTCTCTCTCTCTGTCATCTATTCTACCCATCTATACCTGCTTATTCTCTCTCTCTCTCTGTCATCTATTCTACCCATCTATACCTGCTTATTCTCTCTCTCTCTCTGTCATCTATTCTACCCATCTATACCTGCTTATTCTCTCTCTCTCTCTCTCTACCTGCTGAATCCACTTCAAGGTCATGGGGAACTGCAGTCTATCCCAGCATGCATTGAGCAGAAGGCAGGGAGACACCTTGGGCAGGTCACCAGTCCATAACAGGGCAATTTAGAGACTCCAGCAGCTGGGTGAGTCATTCAACCTACCCAACTTCGCGACATTAAAATACAGCGTATTGTTACCCAGAGTAGGTCAAAGTCTTATTCACATAAGGTATCTTGAGCTCGGAATAAAAAGGTACACATTTTTGGGAGAAAAAAGACCCACTCTTTTTAGTGAGCTGACTTACAGCCCTGTCCAGTTCAGCTAACACTGCAAGTCTTGGGAGGAAGCCCACACAACCACACGCCCGTCGACCCGCCTCACCTGTGCGTCTTCGTAGCTGTAGCGTCCGGGGTCTTTCAGGTTTTGGCTTGTGCGTTCGTAGCTGCAGGAGTCCAGGTTAATGGAGCTGGGTGCTCCCTCCGCCAGGAACTCGGCCCAGATCTCCTGCGCCCGCACCGCCACCTCCTGCAGAGGGCGCCGCTTAAAGTCCTGCACCGCCAACCAAAACCTGTGATGGGATCAATCAAAAACACTTCAGATTATTACTAGTCTGGGGAACTGGAACAGTCCGATCCAAAGCTGTGTGTGGCAGCTGTTTGTAGGAGGTGACGCTTCTGAGAAAGATTTGTGATTCATGTCATATACTGATACACACACACACATATAATCTGATGACTGTCAAAGCCTCTTACTGTCTATACTCTGAGGAATTCGTTTCACAGTGGATTTTAAGAAATCATCGAACAGCTTACTCTGCAACATATAGGGATGTAACACTACATGTATTTGTACCAAACCATTTGATACAGGATTTGCAGTTCGATAAGCCCTAATAATACCAAACCATCCATCCAAACCAATACATAAATAATAATAATAATAATAATAATAACAACAATAATAATAATACCAAACCAAATCACTGCAGTCCACATCGTGGCATCTAGAGAACCTAAATTCAGAAGTGCCAGTTCCACCTGGCAAGTTTTGGCAACGTGCTGGTTGTTGTTGTCATTTAGTCTTGCTGATGTTGTTTTTTTTTTTTAAATGCCGAACAAATTGCCTGTTTCTCAACACGATGACAACCTAACCGTAACCTAAACCCAACCTTGACAAGACACAATAACTTCTATCCAAAGCTAACCTTGAACCTTAATTTAAACACTATCTAAACTTAGCCCCAAACCTTACTCCTAAATGCAACCACCCATAGCCAGAAGTTGTGAGGCTACAGGTGGGAAAAAACAATAATACAGATGAAGGCTTTGTTCTTCAAAATAAATGAAAACACATTTTATCGTTTGCATTTCTTTGCACACTGGAGGGTGTGCTCCAATTATCAGGGCAAGTCTGGGAAAGTCTACTCTAGGGTGCTGGAAAGGAGGCTCCAACCGACTGTCAAACCTCGGATCCAGGAGGAACAATGCACATTCCATCCTGGCCGTGGAACAACGGACCAACTCTTTACCCTTGTGGAAGTGCTAAGGGAGGCATGGGAGTTTGACCAGCCAGTCTAAAAGTGTTTTGTGGACCTGGAGAAGGCTTACGACCGTGTACCCCGGGGGCACTCTGTGGGGGTACTGCAGGATTATGGGGTACCAGGGCAGTTGCTACAAGCGATCCGGTCCTTGTATAACCAAAGTGAGAGCTGTGTCCGCATTCTCGGCACAAAGTCAAACACGTTTTCGATGGGTTTCGGACTCGGCCAAGGTTGTCCCTTGTCTCCGATTCTGTTTGTGATATTCTGGACAGGATCTCAAGGCGCAGCCAAGGCGAGGAGTGTGTCTGTTTTGGAAACCTCAGAATTGCATCGCTGCTCTTCAAAGATGATGTGGTTTTGTTGGCTTCATCAAAATGCGACCTCCAGCGTGCACTGGGACGGTTTGCAGCTGAGTGTGAAATGGCCACGATGAGAGTCAGCACCTCCAAGTCTGAGGCCATTGTTTCTCTCCTGGAAATTGGTTGTTTTGCTCCTCCAGGTTGGGGATGAGTTGTTGCCTCAAGTGAAGGAGTTCAAGTATCTCGGGGTCTTGTTCATGAGTGAGGGTAGGATGGAGCGGGAGATTGACAGGCAGATTGGTGCAGCATCAGCAGTAATGCGGACATTGTACTGGACCGTTATGGTGAAGACGGAGCTGAGCCGGAAGGTAAAGCTGTCAATTTACCAGTCAGTCTTCGTTCCAACCCTCACCTATGGTCATGAGCCTTGGGTAATGACCGAAAGGGTGAGATCGTGGATACAAGCGGCTGAAATGAGTTTCCTCCGTAGGGTGTCTGGGCTCAGCCTTAGACACAGGGTGAGGAGCTCGGACATCCAAAGGGAGCTCGGAGTAGAGGCACGTCTCCTTTGCGTCGAAAGGAGTCAGTTGAGGTGGTTCAGGCATCTGATTAGGATGCCTCCTGGGGGCCTTCCTTTGGAGTTTTTCCAGGCACGTCCAACTGGGAGGAGACCCCGGGGTAGACCCAGAACTCACTGGAGGGACTACATGTCCAATCTGGCCTGGGAACGTCTTGGGATCCCCCAGGAGGAGCTGGAGGGTGTTGCTGGGGAGAGGGACGTCTGGAGTGCCCTACTTAGCTTGCTGCGACTGCAACTCGACCCTGGAGAAGCGGCTGATGAAGATGATGAGATGAGATGCATTTCTTTGTTTTCCTTGCTGTATCAGAACTGTGAATTTTGTGGAGCCTTACAGCCCTATGTGATGTCCCAGACTTTTCAAAATATGCATTGCATCCATATATCATTTTCATATCAATCCATTTTTGAAGATTTTGAAATGCCAGAAAAGGTGGGAGCAAGTACATAACGCCAAATTCATCTGCTCGACTTGCATTTACAGCATTACAAAAGCAGCACTGTAGACACAATCCCCAAACAACCAGGTACCTGCCTGTCAGCCCTTCACTTTGTGCTAGCCACATGGAAGAGTAAGTAGTCACTGACCCAGTTAGCTAGCAAAGGAAGCCAAATGCATGAGCTCCGCTGGCTAACTGCTTCCAATATTACATTCTACCTATCTATATTGATCTGTGGACTGGCTTTGCAATAAAGAGACAAAGACCCCTGAAAATCTCCCTCTCTGTTTCCTTCTCTCTCTCTCTGCCCTCTCTGTCGAAAGTGCCTTTCTAAAAGGGCCTTCATAAAAAGCAGAAGCAATTATTGAGTTTGAGGGAGTATGAGATAGTGGTGAGGGGAAGCGCTGTGTGTGTGTGTGTGTGTGTGTATAAGCGTGGGTTTTATCTCTTGCAGTAGCTCAGAGGTATCTGTGACCTCCATCCTATCTACCTGGTCATATGCCAGGCTCCGTGGTTCTTAGTCATCTTGATTGGACCTGAACCGTTCTCATTCTCCGTTTCTCCCTCATTTTAAATAGTGCTTACAGTTATTTGTTCATATTTGTTCTCTATCTGCCCACACACCCATCTTAGTTGGTGCATAAGGAGCTAACATAATATATCTGTTTACCAGTCTACATGTGGGATGAATCTGACACATTCACAAGATTTTCATGAGAAACAGACTTTTTTTTTCTTTTGTAAAATGGCCACACACACACACACACACACACACACACACACACACACACACACACACACACACACACACACAGACTGAGAGATTTATTTTTAGGTTTTGCAAGATGTTTTCCCCTACACAGCCATGGTGAGGACACAGGTCTCCAGTTGTCCCTAAAAGAGGCCAGTAGGCCGGGGAAAAGAGATCAGAACTGACTGTCAAGAATCAAGATGTCGGGAAGAACTCTAATTAGTTTCATCACATGATGGAAAAACAAAGGTTACGGGTAAGACGGATGGACGGATACAAGAAGACACCGATTTGTTCATTTTATGTTATTTTATTGTGTTTACTCTATGTATAGTCTTGGGTTTATCTTTTACCAATGGCTCTTATCTTTTATGACTTCTATTTTTAATTTTTTTTTTTTTACCATGCCTTTGTCTGTTATGGACCCTGAGTCTGCAATGAAGTTTTGAGCCGAGCTGAGTTGAGTTTATAGGAAGTTATTCTGCCCCTCTCTGCACATGGACACGATTGCTAGCTTGGCAGATGGGTTCCTTAATAAACATCCAGGAGGCAGCAGGTAAGTTTAGCATGTTTGTGTCAGAAGCACTGTGAAACTGAAACACAGAAATAATACAAATTCCCAATTATAATGTGTTTCCCTCTTGCTCTCACGCCAACAAACACCAAGTCATCATCAATTAGCTATAACGGTTAACTAGCGCTTAGCATGAATGCTAACTTCACATCAGGAAACACGTAGATAAGCTAGCGCGATTAGCATCGCCATGGTTTAGCTTTTTAACATATTCAAAAGTGTTGCGGATAACTACAAATAACTATCAGAGTTGATGGTCACAAAACGGGTAAGCGCACAAATCAAACAACGCTGATTACTTACTGACATACGCCATCTAGTGTTCAGGCAGAGAAAATGAACAAAGAGCAACCGCGGCGCTCGCAAAGCTCTGTAAGCACAACTCAACCCCCCCCCCCCACCACCCCGGGTCCAAAACTCAAACTACGGCAAGCCACATGAGACAAACCGCGTCACACAGCCGACACTCTGCCAGCTGTCTTAAGGGGGCAGCACAGAAGCGGCGCGTCGTCTCCCCGCCTCCAGAGGCAAAGTGCAGGCGCTACGAACAGGAACAAGCGGGAGATTACAAAGAAAGAAAGAAGTTAATCTATCCGTTCTCTGGACTGTTTTCATCTTGTTTTCACAGACTGAGCTGTCCCCACAACGAGGCAGTTGCTTCTTATTTGGCGGGAGCTTGTAGCGCCGTATTATGTAATAACGCCGCATTATGTAATAATGTAATAAATTTTCACATCATTATGTAATAACGCCACGTTTTTTTCAAATCAAGACATACATTTTGGTGGTTTATTACATAATGCACCAGATTATTACATTTTCTTCATAAAAAAGTGTAACATCCGCATTTTGTAATAACCGGTGCAATATGTAATAACTTATTACAAAATGCGGATGTTACACTTTTTTATGAAGAAAATGTAATAATTTGGTGCATTATGTAATAAACCACCAAAATTTATGTCTTGATTTGGAAAAAACGTGGCATTATTACATAATGATGTGAAAATTTATTACATTATTACATAATGCGGCGTTATTACATAATGCGGCGCTACAGAGCTCTAACTGTAAATCCGGATTTGCGCAGTGTGGATAATGACGTCATTCTATGTAAATTATTTTTACTGCGATTTTAAAAAAAAAAAATTAGGTAACACTAGTATGGGGAACGTAGTCACCATTAATTAAGTGCTTATTAGCATGCAAATTAGCAACATATTGACTCTTAATTGGTCATTATTATGTACTCATTAACGCCTTATTCTGCATGGCCTTATTATACAACCAGTAAGCCATTAACTATGAGTTTTCCCTCTATAACCTCAGAAGTATTGCTTATTAGTAGTACCATCTCAATATGCTTCGCTTAGTATGGCCTTTATAAGGTGGTAGTACCACAAGAAGAGTTAGTCTCCCTTACTAACACTTAATGAATATGGTCTGTTCTTACATAACAAAACACAAAACTACAAGTGTTCATAGTGTTAAATTACTGTAAATTAAGTTTTTGTTACTTAGAATATGTTCCCCATACTAAAGTGACATCTTGATCATTACTAATTCACTAGTAATTACGTTTTTTTATGTTCCCCATACTAAAGTGTTACCAAAAATTATTTTATGATGAATTAGCTTGGCTAATTCCGTTTTATAATTTATAACATAATTTAATTGTTTTCCAGCTGCCTGTAAGACCTATTATGAGACAGTACACAGGAACTTCTTGTACAGCCATCTGCACCTTGTGGCTCAATCGGTCGCCATGAAGACTTAAGCCAGGATTTGACCGAGAAGATGGTAGAGGGTAAGATTTGTTGTTGGTCAATGTGAGATTATTTTTCAGTTAACACTAGTAGATGTATTGTGGCAACACACGATGCATTGCGCAGTACTCGTATTTTCAGTACTGATTGTGTTTACAGCTGCTGGAAGCGAGCCGGAGTGTACTAACAGCAGATGACATGGACTTATGGAGGGACATCGTGATTGATATGATGTCCGACGAGGAGGACGGCACCTTTGACGGGGGGTGTCTGGGTGGATTGTGGGGCCTCTATGCTTACGTAGCCAGGAGCTTGCCGACCTGTGTGCCACACTTCAGGCAACAATGGCTGCTAATCCAAAGTACATGGCTACACATCACAGATGTCTGCAGCACGTTCGGACACAATGCCATCAAATACATTCGACTCGGAGGCGGCAAAGTAATTTCAAGGCTGATGCCCCAGATCCAGCTTTAGGCTAACTCTTGTTCCAGACAGCGGCTGGCTACTGGATTTCTTTGTTTACTTAGTTTTTTTTTTTTAGTCACAGTTGTGTTTTTCCATTTGCTAAGGTCTCAATAAAGCTTTTACTTTTACTCATCCATCCATCCATCCATTATCTAAGCCGCTTATCCCAACCAGGGTCGCAGGATGCTGGAGCCTATCCCAGCAGTATTGGGCGGCAGGCGGGGAGACACCCTGGACAGGCCATCTAGGGACAATTTAGTATGGCCGATTCACCTGACCTACATGTCTTTGGACTATTGGGGAAACTGGAGCCACCCAGAGGGAATCCACACAGAGGACGACCCAGGACGACCCCCAAGGTTGGACTACCCCGGGGCTCAAACCCAGGACCTGCTTGCTGTGAGGCGACTGCGCTAACCACTGTGCCACCTTGTCGCCTTTTATTCAACATATTCCTCGGAAATTTTTGTTTTTCTTTCCCCAGTGATTCATGTCATTGATTATGGTGTAGCCCACAGGATACAATAACATGAATATATACAATAAATAACATCACATGAATTAAATTATTATTATTATTATTGTAAGGGAGGGGGTTACCCAAGTCTGTATTATACTGAACCAGGGTGGCCAATAGCAAGATATCTATCAACTAATCATGAGTGATTTTTCTTTTAAAAGTCTGTGGTTTCATCGAATGCTTGAATGTCTAAGTGAGGCAGTTTCTAGCCAGACCAGGTTTCACTGCTATTCAGATGCTAATTAGAGTCATTCACACCTGCGCTCCGCCACGCTGCCCTCCTCCCGCTCTCCCCCCGCTGCCAGTGATTCATTCTCAGCAATACATGGCACAGGCAAACACGGACTGTACCGGCTGTAGCCATCAACTGCTGGGACTGAGTGTGGTTGGCAGACATTCACAGGGCCGAAAATCCAGTTTTTCATGCAGTGAAAGTGCTTCATTGACTTCCTAGCTTTATATTTCACGTAAAAATTTGTTGATATAATCACATATTATTGTTTATAGGAAATATTCTTTAAATGTTAATAGATGTTTTTTTTTGTGATCTATGGTTAAAAATTATAGTAAAAATGACACAGGCAACATTTAATTTGATCACTGAATAACTAAACACCAGACTATTTTATTGTGTTAGCTGCAGCTGTGTTTATCCAGCAGATGGGATAAATTCATGATCTATTAGGGGAGAAATGTCATACATTTCAACTTTAATAAAATATTTTCAAATATTTATGCTTGTTCCTGTCCAGGGTGTCTCCCCGCCTGCCGCCCAATGACTGCTGGGATAGGCTCCAGCACCCCCATGACCCTGAGAGCAGGATAAGCGGTCTGGATAATGGATGGATGGATTTATCCTTGGTTTCATGTGTTCATATGGTTTATTTAGTTGTTTGACTTCTCGTGTGCTTCCTCTAATCTCTCTACTTGCCCCCCCCCCTTCATCCCCAATTGTATCTGGCCAATTACCCCACTCTTTCGAGCCGTTCCGGTCGCTACTCCACCCCCCTCTGCCGATCCAAGGAGGGCCGCAGACTACCACATGCATCAGGACGCATGTGGAGTCACCAGCCAATTCTTTTCACCTGACAGTGAGGAGTTTCGCCGGGGGGACGTAGCACGTGGGAGGATCACGCCATTCCCCCTAGTTCCCCCTCCCCACCAAAGAGGCGCCCCGATCGACCAGAGGAGGCGCTACTGCAGCGACAAGGACACACTCTGTAGGGACGCCCGACTAAGTCGAAGGTAACACGGGGATTTGATCTCTACTTGTTTTTGACCCAATTTTCTCTTCAGATTGAGAGTGTAGGTGCTTACCGCAGGTTCTCTGAGCTGAACTCTGACTCCAGGAACTTTAGGAACAGCTCCTGTCCTGCTGGGTCCTTCAGGGCCTCCTCCAGAGAGAAACCCCACTTCTTCACTCGCTGTTGACTGGGCTCCTTACTGAGAGAGAGAGGAAGACAGAGAGAGAGAGAGGGATACCTTTAACCAATTCTTTATTGGCACAATAACTTTAATTAAAACATCTCAATATAGCCCAATAAATACAAAAAGAAAAAAAAACAAAAACAAAACAAAAACCACTACAAAACACAAAATCTCACAAACACTAATATTGCAGTGTATATGAAATCCACTTTGAATGACGTTGTATTCGTACAACGAACTGTATTCTTATAGGACTTCTCCTGCATCGCCACCTTGTCGTGGTGGAGAAGCTTGCATGTATCAATGATCCCAAGTGCTATTCCATCCGGAGCTTGGCTCCTGGTAGGGTCACCCAAGTTGGATAGGTCCAGGGGGCGGCTTCAGATGATGCACGATCCAACAAAAACCTCAACGGCAGAGCTGGAGCAAGATGTCTCAAAGTCACAACAGCAGTGAAGGCGGATGAAGGCTGCAACAGAGGCTGCTCCCCAATTGTCTTGGTTCTCCATGCCACTGGCCTCTGACCACCCCCTGTCAAGGACCATGTGGTGGCTGCAGGCGCATCAGCCACTCCATGTAAAAATCTGTCTTGTGCAGGTGTCCTCCTGCAAGGATACCCACAAGGACCTAGAAGGAGGACAGTCATACTTGACCCTGAGTGAGCGTTGATGACTATGATGATGATGATGATATAGGAGCAGTGGGCAGCTGCAGCGCCCAGGGACCAACTCCAGTTCTTCTTTCCATTGCCTTGGTCAGGGGCACAGACAGGAGTATTAACCCGACCATGCATGTCTTTTTGATGGTGGGAGGAAACCGGAGCACCCGGAGGAAACCCACGCAGACACGGAGAGAACATGCAAACTCCACACAGAAAGGACCTGGGTTTCCAACCCAGGACCTTCTTGCTGTGAGGCAACAGTGCTAACCACTAGGCCACCCTGTTGCCCCACATATATGTATATGTATATATGTGTGTGTGTGTGTGTGTGTGTGTGTGTGTGTGTGTGTGTGTGTGTGTATGTGTACATACATTCCTACTCCACAATTAACAATCATTTATTATGATCGCCATTTAAAAAGACTGTAGTGAGTCATCAAACACACTACATAAACCATCTCCTTGTCCCCACATTTCAACAAATTCCTTTAGACATGAATCATTTACAATATGCAAACTCTGTTCTCAGGTGAGCTACCACTAATCCTTTGGTCATAGAAACCTGGTCAACCAACCCTAATCCCTGCATTTTATTTCTTTTTGTAAGGCAAATACTCATTTTAGTCTGACCTTTCAAAACAATTAAGTAAACTAATATGTCTTTGATTTGACACTTTGTACTTTGGGCCAAAAATAAAAATCACATCCCTTAACATCTCTTCAAAATCCCCGAACCATTTCTGTAATCATTCAAACAGACTTCTTAGCCTACAACACTTCAGCCACAGATGTTGTAGAGTTTCTTTCTCCTGACAGAAAGGACACATACTACCTGTTCTGGGATCTAAACGTGCCACATGTCTATTTGTAACCATGGCCCCGTGTACTATTCTCCACTGGAGAGCCACAGTGCGTTTCTCTATAGGAGCTTTGCACAAGGACCTCCACCATCCTCTGGGAGATGAGCCTTGTGTAAATAAACCCGACCACCTTGACTCCTGCAGTCCAACCAATGTCGCCTTGTGAATTACCTTGACACTGACAATATAAAGCCTTCTTTGATGTCTCCAGGAAAAAGGAAAGAAGTGCCCATTCCTCTTCATCCTGCTCCTCTACTGCAGCAGAGATAACCAGAGATTGGAGGAGGATTTCCCCTCCATGCTCACCCAGGAAAGATTCCATCCTTAATGCCTCTTTAAAAGCACCAGGAAGTGAAGACACCACTTCACCCAACAGTCTCTGCAACAGATTAATTGACTTAATTCCAGTTTCCTCAATCAGTGCTTCAGCTGATTTCCATGCCCTTCCTGTCCTTAAATTGGTCAGCTTCACTAGTCCAGACCTTACAAAAGCCCTTTTAACACTTACAGAGCTCAATATCCTGTTCTGTATGAAGGGATTGTAAAACAGTGGTTTCTCTCCTACATAACCACAAAACTGCGTAGCATCTCTCTGAGCCTTTATGACCTTGCTCCAAGCATTAAGAACTGCTTGATAAAAACGTCTGCCCTCAGACAAGTCCTTTTCTCCCAGTCTCATCAGAACAAGATGTTTATCGTAGCTCAGATTTCCAACTTTGGTAAGAGTAAACAGGCTATTTTTTTCCACGCCAAATCTCCTCTGTACAGAAGATGCTGTGTTGTCTGTAGACGAAAAACTGTAATACGACTACGTAAGTAAAATGACCTCTTTCACACAGAAGTAAAAACAAAACAGCAAGTTTGTCCAATGATATCACTACCAGAAAAAAAATTCACCAGCTTCTTCTGATCCTCCTTAACCTGTGTGTCGTGTGGCTCCAAGACAGTGAATCAGTGCCAGAGCATTGAGGCAATCAGGTTATTTGCAACCAGAACTGTCCTCTTGTATGATAACTGGGGCATGAACCAAGTCCATCAAGACACCTGGCACTAACCTTCTCTACAATCCATTCTCAGTTTTTCTTTTGAAAGTCAGCACTACCTAGAAAAACTGCTAAGTATTTCATCCCCTCCCTACTCCACTCTAATCCTTCTGGAAAATTTGGCAGTGCTTTTTGTTGCCACTGACTCATCACATATCCTGCACTTTTTTCCCAGTTTACGTTGGCAGATGATTCTCGTTCATAGACTGTTAAGCTACAAACAAGATTCCCAACATCTTCCTGCCCTAAACACAGTTACATCATCTGCATAAGCAGACAAAGCTATGGTACCTTGTTCACTTACTTCCCGAAACAATTAACCCAGTAGATCCTGCCTAAGGTTATTTAACAAGGGCTCTATTGTCAGTGAGTACAACTGCCCTGATAAGGGGCAACCTTTTCTTGCCCCTCTGAAGACTTTCACCGGACAAGTCCACCACCAACTTTTGAAATAACAGAGGCCCCAAAGTATAATAATTTAACCCAAGAAATAAACGTCACAAAAACCAAAAACTCTCAGTTTTAAACAAGTGTTCATGATCAATCCTATCAACTGCTTTCTCCTGATCAAGGGATAACAAACCAAGACTGAGTTCCTGCTTAGTTGACATATCGATATCTTCTTCTTCTTTCAGCTTTTACCTCTTTTTCAGGGGTCGCCACAGCAGATTTTACAGTTTCCATCAGATCAGGACCCTGTGAGGGCACAGCACCAATGCTGGCCACTGTTAATGCGAGCAATGCAGGCCTCAACTGATCCGGTATGGTCTTGTCAATTCGCATACTGATTTGACAAAATTTTATGTCGAATGCCCTTCCTGACATATCATTATATATGACATATCATATAGGTGACATACCGATATATTGCATTGAAAATAAATTGTCCATTGCCATACCTTCAGGCACACAATATGTTTGATTTATATGTACTACAGTATCCATATATTCTTTTAATTTAATCTATTTGAAAGACATCTTGACAATTTTATGATCAGTGCATAATGAGACAGGCCTCCAATTTTTCAATAAACTAAGGTCCCCATTCTTTGGTAATAATGAAAGAACTACCCTTGTCAAAGTTAAACTCCCAGAGCTAAAACATTCTTTAAAAACCTCCCATGAATCTTTTCCAACTAGTCCTCAAAAAGGATTATAAAATGCTGACGGGAGACCATGAATAGCAGGAAAGCGTCCATACGACATTTGCTAAACTGCTTTGAACATTCCCTCTAATATCATGTAAGCTTCAAGAGAACCTACTTGTTCCGGCTTCATCATAGGTAGTCCTTCATGTATCGCTTAAACTGAAGAGGGGTCACAACTTCCAGCACTAAAAAGGTCCTCATAAAAATCTATAGCCAGTTTTCTCATTTCAAAAGGGTCTTCTTTAATATCCCCATTGGGCCGCTTAAGATGGAGCATCAGATTTTGTCCCCTTGTTTTCTCTTCCAGTTGAAAGAAAAAGGACATAGGAGTATCTATGTCCTTTAATGCGGAAACCAGTGCTTTCATCAAGGCTCCACCTTTGCTTCCCCTGTAGAAAAGAGCCTAAAGCTCTCTTCTTACTCTCTAGCTTCATAATATTAGCATGATCATTTCTATCTATCATTTCTTCCTTTTCTTCTTCACTCAATCAATCATTATTATTATTGCTATTCTTTCAGCTGCTCCCACTAGGGGTCGCCACAGCGAACCATCCATTTCTATCTCTTCCTGTCCTCTGCATCTCCCTCTACCACAGCAATCACCTGAATGGTCTCCCTCACCACATCAATAAACCTCCTCTTTAGCCTTCCTCTTTTCTTCTTCCCCTGCAGCTCCATCGTCAGCATACTTCTCTCAATCGACCCTGTGCATAGCTGTAGTCCACTGACTTCCGGTTTCTACTGCAGCGGTCATACCAGTTTCTTGTTTGTTGGCGTGTGCTATTGACAATGGCATATTTTTCGCGATGCCTGCAAGATTCACCACGGATAAATGTCAACCTGCACAGAAGTGTCGGCAGACTTTCACCTGCACCTACCAGCAAATGGGTGAAAAGTTTCAAGTTGTGCATATCAAGTTACATCCACAATTATGAGGATGAGTCCAGATGGACAAAAATATTTAGGCTGATAGGTCCAGTAGCTTATGAGATTAGACCCGGACAGACACACAAACACACATAGACGAGTTTGACCAAATGCATGAGAACACGGTCACACATGCGTGAAATTAACACTGGTGAATGTTGACCTCTCGTTCACTTCCATTCTATAAGGGCGAAGAGGTGAATAAAACATTTGCTTCCGACGGCGAAAGAAATGTGCGTCTTCACTTCATGTTGAGTTCAACTTTGGTGAACTTTGACCGGCGAATTTGCAGCCACAACCAATAGCAAAGAAGTTTGTGGTTGACCCATCCACCCACCCATCCACTTGGCTATAACTGGCTGTAGTTTTCTTAGATAGCTAGGATAGAGGAGACTTTGATTGTTGCCGCAAAGACTGCTGGGATAGGCTCCAGCATCCCGTGACCCTGAGCAGGATAAGTTGCTTGGATAATGGATGGATGATCGTGGCATTACCCAAAAAAACTACAAATTGCCCCACGAGAGACATGCTGCCTGATTGGCAGTGAGTTGGGAGACAGGCATTGAACGTAAATACATTTACTAATAACATCAATTCATATTTTGCGGTATACAAATAATTTGTATAGCAATGTTCTTCCTCCGTATTTGTCCATAAAACTATGATAACATGTACAAGTGAGACAAGTGAAAACATATATCTTTGGACTTCAGTGTACATTTTCCCATTGCAAAACCAACAACCGCTCAAACGCACTACAAACCAGCATACTGTTCTCCATGTGCTACATGTTGCACTGCCCACATTCAGCACGAGGAAACATGAATTTCGCTTCAGCAGGCGATAGTCATTCGCCTGCATTCACGCATGTGTGATCGTAGCCTAATTGAAATATTTTCCTTGCCAGCCTGTGGATGTGCAGCCTCCTAGACGGACCCTCGCACGAATGCAACCAAGTCGAATATGAACCTGTGTAGCATGGTTAAAAACGTCATAACCAAAAAATGTTATATAATTACACAAAATACTACCACATGATTATTATTATTTTCATTGCCAACATTGTTATTTTATTATATCATCAGGAAACGCTTATAGTAGCCCCTCCTTGTTGTGACACCATTTCCTGTTAGTAGCCCCTCCCTGTTGTGACCTCATTTCCTGTTAGTAGCTACAAAACGTATGTTCCCCCTGACTTCTGCCTCTTTCCCGCTTTGGACATGTAGAAAGAGGTACGTGTTCATTTTTGTCTGCCCCTGTAATGCATTTTATCCAGTCCTAATGTGTCTTATGTCTAATGTGGGTCCCAATTCTTGCGTAGGCTACAGCAGGAGCTGATCTGACGTTTTCTGAAACCTGTCCTGTTTTGTTTATACGCAACAGGTATGTTTTATTTCTTTTTGTAAAAAAAAATTGTGTTGCTAGCTATGCGCTCTTTCCTGCTTTGGACATGTAGAAAGAGGCTACAGCAGGAGCTGATCTGACGTTTTCTGAAACCTGTCCTGTTTTGTTTATATGCGACAGAATACAGATCCCATGCATGAGAGAAGCTGTCCTGTTTTCCTACACAACACAATGAAAAAGTACACCGGTCACACCTGCACTTCCCAAAAAGAAAGGGTTTGCTATGCAACCATTTTGTAGCTTCCCCTGCGCCATTGTTGCGGAAAAGCAGTCAGGTCAGCTGTGGCTTCAAACGAGAGAGAGAGAGAGAGCGAGAGAGAATGAGTGAGTGAGAGAGAGTAAGAGTGAGAGTGAAAGAGAGAGCGAGTAAGAGAGAGAAAGACAGAGAGAGAGTGAAAGAGTAAGAGAGAGTGAGAGAGAGCGAGTAAGAGAGAGAAAGACAGAGAGAGAGTGAGAGAGGGTGACTGAAGAGAGGGATCGGCGGTAGCGAGAACAAATGTTTTTCAAAGAATTTTGAATCACCGCAACAATCAGAAGTTCTTTGTCATACAGTCATTACTGTGCAAAAATATTAGGTTGATAGGCACAGTAGTATGTGAGATTAACAGCAGACACACACACACATACAAACACACACACACACACACTCGCTACCCGCCTGGTGGAGATAATTGCTTAGAGAGAGCGAGGTGAGAGGGGAAGTGAGATGTTTGACAAATGAGTATGGAGGAAGGAGCAGGACATTAAAATCCAAAATTGGATTGGCCTCTGAGTGCGCGAGAAGGGATGATGGTGCCGTGCCGGGAGATCGGTGTCTGGAAAGTTCCGTATTATAACAACATTCATCTGACATCCAATTATTTTAATTTTCGGGCGGGACATTTTCTCCTAACCCGTAATTAATCAATTCAGGTGAATTATTAAGCGACATCGGGCACCGTGATTAAACGCCTTTCCTAATTAATTCCTGCATAATTCAACAAGACAAGGGGAGTTCAAGGGACAATAGAAAGTGGTGAGATAGTATATAGCCGACCCCTGTAGGAGATAATACCTCAGCTCTCCTGCCTTCATATCTCTGGATAATCACAAAGTCAATAGCTTGACATTTTGCTATATTAGTCTGCAA
Source organism: Lampris incognitus (assembly GCF_029633865.1). NCBI lineage: Eukaryota > Metazoa > Chordata > Actinopteri > Lampriformes > Lampridae > Lampris > Lampris incognitus. The sequence continues at coordinate 12,751,774 of NC_079225.1, read as the reverse complement.
CAAACTGGGGATGATCATTTGATCTGTAATATTTGCTTTGGATTGATAATATCAGCGGAATATCATAATGATTTCAGAGGAACAGGGCGATAATCTATATGTCAATCCTTCATAAAAAGGCTTCTCATACAAACTAATTACCTTTCCTGGATTTAGTAGGAGCCAAAGCAGTACTATCAATCAAGTTCTCTAATGTGCTTTTGATACCACATGCAAATTCATTTTTAGGGTGGATGTTTGATAAATAATGATAATAATCATAATTATAGTCATAATCCATCCATCCATCCATCCATTATCCAAACCGCTTATCCCAATCGGGGTCATGGGATGCTGGAGCCTATCCCAGCAGTCATTGAGCAGCAGGTGGGGAGACACCCTGGACAGGCTGCCAGTCCATCACAGGGATGGCACACACACAAACACACACATACCCCCCCACACACACACAAACACACACACACACACATTCATACCTAGGGACAATTTAATCTGGCTGTATCACCTGACCTACATGTCTTTGGACTGTGGGAGGAAACCGGAGCCCCCGGAGGAAACCCACACAGACACGGGGAGAACATACAAACTCCACACAGAGGACGACCCGGGACGACCCACCAAGGTTGGACTACCCCAGGGTTCGAACCCAGGACCTTCTTGCTGTGAGGCAACTGCGCTAACCACTGCGCCACCGTGCCGCCATAATGGTTATGATGATAATAATAATGGGATAGGCTCCATCATCCTGCGACCCCGATTGGGATAAGTGGCTTGGATAATGGATGGATGATAATAATAATAATAAGAAGAAGAATTTATCGATTACAAGGGAGATATCGACCCTTGGAAGATGTCTCTAGGATCAGGCACGGCTAATGGAGGCTGAACAAAATCTTCCATTATTCAAACGAGGACACGAAGTGTCACAGATCTGCATCTATGACATGTTTCATCCCTGAAAACCGTCCCCGCTGGACACACACCCTTATTCTACATGCGTCCAGCAGACATGAGGCTTACAAAGACCTTAAAATGGTGTGTTCGATCTGACAGGGACTCACGGGGGGCTGAACACCCAGTTGTTCATGTTTACATTGTATTTGAAATTGCTAAAAAACAATTGTAATTTCTCAAACTAACTGTGAGTTTCTGATGAGTGAGCGAGGAAATTAGTTCCTTGTACAGATCCATGAGTTATTTCATATCAAATAGAAGAACGATGCGTGCTACACATGCTAGGTAAGTGCTTCAGCTAATACTTTTATTTCACAGTTACTTTTTTAATCTATGTGAATATATTGCACTTAAAATCACTCTTTCCCCCCTCTTTTTCTCCCCAATTGTACCCGTGCAGTTACCCCACTCCTCCGAGTTGTCCCGGTCGCTGCTCCACCTCCTCTGCCGATCCGGGGAGATTCTGCAGACTACCACATGTGGAGTCACCACCCGCTTCTTTTCACCTGACAGTGAGGAGTTTCGCCAGGGGGATGAAGCGCGTGGGAGGATCACGCTATTCCCCCCCAATTCCCCCTCCCCCCTGAAGAGGCGTCCCGACCGACCAGAGGAGGCGCTACTGCAGCGACCAGGACACATACCCACATCCAGCTTCCCACCTGCAGACATGGCTAATTGTGTCTGTAGGGACGCCCGACCAAGCCGGAGGTAGCAGTCCACTTGAACGCTTTGCCTTTGTGCAGCATACAGACCGTTTTTGCAGAGAGATTCGGGAAGAACTTGCCTAGGAAATTCACCACACACATGGCTCGCAGGACTCCCTTCTTGTCTGTAGGTGGGGGCATGTCCAGAATGGCCTGTACTTTGGACCGGTCTGGTCCCACTCCTTCTCCAGACAGCTTGTCACCTAAGAAAGTGACCTCTGTTGCCCCGAACTGACATTTTGTTTTTGTTCAGTGTCAGACCACTCAGCTGGATTCTCTGCAGGAGGTTCAACAGTCTCTCATTGTGTTGTTGTAGTGTAGAGCCCCACGCAACCAAGTCATCAATGTAAACCCGGGTGCCTTCTAGAGGACGAGGTTCAGGTCCCCCCCTTCACGGGGACTCGAACCGGCAATCCCCGTGTTGGTAGGCAACGGAATAGACCGCTGCGCTACCCCGACGCCCTGTACTTTTTTACTATGGTTCGAATTCTGCCACTAAACTCAGTTCTGGTTCTGATCATAACACGTACCTGGCCTCCAGATCCCAGAAGGCGCAGTCGTCACTGGTCCACGGGTTGGAAGGTTCTGGAGCCGTCACGAAAGGGTCGTACTCCATGTAATGTTCTGTATAACTCATCAAACTGGTGCACACACACACACACACACACACACACACACACACACACACACACACACACACACAGCACAAGTTGGAGTGGGTCATAACCAGTGAGAAGGCGATATTATTGTTCTCTTCATTTGTAATACGGGAACTTTATATATGGAAAACCCTTTGCATTTTTCCTACCTCTATTCAGAATAGAAATAGAAAGGTGGCACCGAGAAGCTATTACTGTACCATAAATCTTCCAACGCACAGTGCCAAAGTCCTCACATCATCTCACTCCATGTATTTTTAATTCCCTGAGCACTCGAGCAAGAAATAAGAAGCGATGTTTGGCACAGGTAGACCATCTACTGTACAGTAATGTTATACATTCAGAGACTTTATACTATAAGAACAATACTACATTAAAGCCACTTGCCCAGCCTTACCTCCAGATCCTGAACTGACTCGTGCCTAGTGACCCTTGCTTTCCTCTTCCATGTTCACCATAGTAGAATTTATACTTCTACAATCTACCTGTCCTGCCACAGCATTGTAACACTGAGGTAATATGCTTTCTTTTTTGAGTGGGGGGCTTTTCCCTCCCCGCTCTTTTTCCCCCAGCTGTACTTGGCCAATTACCCTATTTTCCAAGCTGTCCCGGTCGCTACTCCACCCGCTCTGCCGATCCGGGGAGGGCTGCAGACTACCACATGCCTCCTCCGATACACATGGAGTCGCCAGCCGCTTCTTTTCACCTGACAGTGAGGAGTTTCACCAGGGGGACGTAGCGCTTGAGAGGATCACGCTGTTCCCCCCAGTTCCCCCTTCCCTTCTGAACAGCCGCCCTGACTGACCAGAGGAGGCGCTAGTGCAGCGACCAGGACACATGCCCACATCCGGCTTCCCACCTGCGGACACGGCCAATTGTGTCTGTAGGGACGCCCGACCAACCAAGGTATCGAATCCCTGTGTTACCAAGGTAACGCAGGGATTCGAACCGGTGAGCCCCGTGTTGGTAGGCAACGGAATAGACTGCTATGCTACCCGGACGCCCATTAACATGCTTTCTAAGCTGTTGTAAAATGAAAGGAAATATGCTTTTTTTAAGAATATAAAGACCATATTTCCCAATGAATACATTGCTGTCTTATGCCATGTCTCTTCCAATAGCGGAAATGGGAACTTAATGAAGTTTTCCACACAATTCCTCTCGGGAGTCGAGCAAATTCATGGGTGGAGGTAATTCAGTTTATCCGGCAGCTTAGAGAACGTTTGTACATCAGTGGCACTCCGCTAGCATTACATCACATAGTATAATGATGTTGTCACTGAGGTCCTGTGTAGCTGTCGATGCTAACGCAGCCATGGGAGAAAAGGGCTTGATGTCCACTGCCCCCCCTCCCCCCATACAGAAGAATCTATATAATCATTGTCCTAACTAGTTACGCTTGATATTTGTGTCCAACCTAGCAAATTTTATATCACATGTCATGTAGTTTCATGCAAATGCTGGAGTTGATGTGTCAAGTCCAAGTGAGGCCAGGGAGTTAAATGGCCACACAGGCAGCCCAACACACTAGCTAGCTAGTGTAAGCATGACACTAGCTAGCTGGCGTAAGCATGACTCCTCTCCTCCATTGGGGCCTCGGGGCTATACTGGACAGTAATGGTTCAGATGACAAACTGACCATACGGTAGAGGTGGAGGGGGGACAAAAATATGGGTGTCAGCCAGACAGGAAGTCTAGAGTAGCATACACACACACACACACATGCACACAGTAATACATTTATGCACTCGTATACTTCATTCATACACAAATCCTGCACATGAGTGATGAATATGAGAGCTGTGTGACACTTATGAATACATTCAACTGCAAAAAGCATTTCCTGTATCTATCTGTCTTTCTCTCTCTCTGTCTCTTTCACACACACACACACAGACACACATGCACACACACACACGTGAACACACATTACCATTCTCAGTTGCTCCTATACAACAGGATGGGTTAAATGCAGAGAAGAAATTCGTTGTAAGAACACAATGACAAAATAAAGTGCCTTTCTTTCTTTCTCACTTATTTAACAACATACCATACTGTAAAGAGAGATTTCAAAAGAGAGCAGTGATAAAGAAAACAGTGATAGTTAACACACACGCACCGGGGGCGTGCGGTAGTGTAGCAGTCTATTCCGTTGCCTACCAACACGGGGATCGCCGGTTCGAATCCCACTGTTACCTCCCGCTTGGTCGGGAGTCCCTACAGACACAACTGGCTGTGTCTGCGGGTGGGAAGCCGGATGTGGGTATGTGTCCTGGTCGCTGCACTAGCACCTCCTCTGATCAGTCGGGGCAACTATTCAGGGGGGAGGGGGAACTGTGGGGGAATAGTGTAATCCTCCCACGCACTACGTCCCCCTGGTGAAACTCCTCACTGTCAGGTGAAAAGAAGCGGCTGGTGACTCCACATGTATCGGAGGAGGCATGGGGTAGTCTTCAGCCCTCCCCGGATCGGCAGAGGGGGTGGAGCAGCGACCGGGATGGCTCAGAAGAGTGGGGTAATTGGCCGGATACAATTGGGGAGAAAAAGAGGGGGAACCCCACCCCCCCAAAAAAAAGCTTATGCTCGAGACCGAGTTTTCAGAAGTCCCATAGCCCCAGCAGGAGCCACGAATAGCACGTCAGCCCAGCGTCTGCTGTGTGCCTCCGGTCCAAACAGAGGTGCTGACTGGAAACAGGGCTCCAGCACAGCTCGGCTAGCTGCCCCGCATAGTCTCCATGCCTTGCACCTCCAGCCACTGTTGAATCTTGGGGTCTTTTTATAAACCATAGGTGCTATTGAATGACAAACGGGCTCGTGGGGAGGCGCAGAATTACTTGCTGTTTTTAATGTCGCCAGTAGGAGCTAATTATGGCTGTCCAAACAAGGAGGACGCTCCCGGTGTCTGATGTCCCCTGTGTCTACAGTGGTATGGATGGAGCTGGCTGCCAAAGCCGGAGAAATCACATGCCTGTGAAATAAAGCATTAACGAATAAATATTGATGTAGGGGAGGGGTTTAAGGTCCAAACTGTCTGTGACAGCGGGCCCCTCTTAACTACAGCCTGCAACACCCCCCCTCCCCCCACCATGCCATCATCATTACAACTGCTCTCCAGGCCTGTGTCCATGTAGGGGGTGTGTACGTATGGAAACGCCAGAACACAGGGGTAGAAAGCTGCCTAGAGACGGGTAGATCAGTAGAGTCCAGCGGTTGATGGGAGCCGTGTGATGTTGTTTAGTTCAGAAGAAGTACGCTGTGTATGTTTACAGTACACGTGTCGCTTGGTGTGGACTCCAACTCCATTATGAAGTATTTCATTCTCAGATGCCATTGTTAAAAGGTAATTGGTGGATTTCTTCCATGTTACTCTAACTGATACCCGGTAGTAGCCTTCATGTTACTTCATTATCTGCAGCGCTGCTGTTTCTGTTAACGGGGATTACTGGGATGAGCCGCTTTGACGTGCTAGAACAACACAAACCCCCTCGTGTCCCCCTCTCACACACAACGGACCCAGTGCTACCTGGCTGATCGTCTGGGCCGGGTTCGACACGTCCCGTCCAAATACATGCCGTCAAACCCGAGCTGCGAGGTTGATGTTCCTGTGACTCTGGATCACAGCAAAGCCATGAATCACCTCTACTGCTGCTGGACCGCCGGGTTCGATCGCTCGCCCGAATCTCTACTGCTGCTGGACCGCCAGGTTCGATAGCTCCCCTGAACCTCTACTGCTGCTGGACCGCCGGGTTCGATAACTCCCCCGAACCTCTACTGCTGCTGGACCGCCAGGTTCGATAGCTCCCCTGAACCTCTACTGCTGCTGGACCGCCGGGTTCGATAACTCCCCCGAACCTCTACTGCTGCTGGACCGCCGGGTTCGATCGCTCACCCGAACCTCTACTGCTGCTGGACCGCTGGGTTCGATAGCTCCCCTGAACTTGTACTGCTGCTGGACCGCCGGGTTCGACAGCTCCCCCGAACCTCTGCTGCTGCTGGACCGCCGGGTTCGATCGCTCCCCCGAACCTCTACTGCTGCTGGACCGCCGGGTTCGATCGCTCCCCCGAAGTAAACTGCTGAAATTCATCCTTTCATCCGTCTTCCTCCGTAGCCTCATGGTAGCCCACCTTGTCGAAAGTGTAGTTGTTAATGTAACAACTGCAGCTACATTTAAAAGTGGGTTGGTAATAACTCCAAACTTTGCAGTTAGAAAAAAAGAAACCTCAATAATGAATTAATATTTCAGAATTTTAATAACAAATTAGTGGAGACAGAGGCTGTTATTAGAATGAATAACAAATTAGTGGAGACAGAGGCTGTTATTAGAATGAATAACAAATTAGTGGAGATAGACTCTGTTGTTGTGTGTGTGTCCAAAGCATAAGGCACACAAATGCAAAATGTGATTATTTTTTTCTGAAGTTTTTTGTTTTGGTCTGGAATTCTTACAATGTCTGAAGCAGAGCAAATACAACGACGGGCAGGAGCTCTTTTGACAGGAATCACACTTGGAGCAAGGACACACAGCGCTTCATTTTTGTGCTGTTGCAGCCCCAACGGAGCTGCAAACACAGTCCGCTTGGTAATGTCTCCACCGCCAGTGGCATTTTTCTCGCCTGCGTCCATTTTGTAGTTTCGTGGCTCAGGATTGCTAAATGCTGCAGCCGGGGGGCGTGTTGATGCGAATCCGCTTGTGTAGGGCAATTTTGGCTTGCATTTTGGTGCTTACGACTTCCAGACCACTTCCAAAGCCATGACTTCCAGACCACTTCCAAAGCCACGACTTCCAGACCACTTCCAAAGCCGCGGACACACTGGCTGCATTATTGTATTGTATGTAATGCAACTGATGTCAGTAAAAGCTGAGGGGAAACGTTTATAGGAGTTGCTGGTGGAGTCCTTCTGATGAGGGCTGTTTTGTTACATATATCTGAAAGTTACTGCATAAGAATTCTGTTTTGTTAACTATATCTAAGTTACAACTGAAAGCTCTTATTTTTGCCCCAAAGAGTGAATAAATGCTATAATGCAATTTAAAATGCAGTTTCTACTGTTTCTATCAAATTGCAACCCCCCTCCCCCAAGATCAGGTGGAGGGGTCCTCAGGGTAGATCAAAAATACGCAGGGGGGTCCAGGACCCCAAAAAGGTTGAGAACCACTGGGCTAGTGTAACCGGGTGTTTTCTTGCCCGGTGCGGGATTCGACACGAAGTGTACTGCACCACAAGGCGACATCGCTAACCGCTCGGCTGAAGGGTCAGACCCGTTAGCTAGGGGCTAACCTACACACTGCTAGCTAGGCACGGCGGCCATCAGAACAACACAGCAGTATAACAATAAACCACTTTTCCATCTTACTTGTTCGCAGCAATTCCAATACAGCAGTGAAACGTCACCCGCCGAACAACTTGACGTGGCAACGGTTCAATAATCCAATCTTTGCCAAATGAACATGGCTGACTAACAGGTCACGAATCATCTTCGCCAGCTGAACTTGATCAAGGCAACGGTTAAAACAAGTTAGACTCTTCCTGTCGTCAACAACGAGGTCATTCTGTCGCCATAACCAAGCGTCCCCCGACTCGTTTGGGATTTTAAGAAGCCCTCCCTTTGAGAGTTTTCGTTCAATTTCAAAATGATCCATTGCGTACGCTAGTTGTTAGTGTAACCGGTTATATCCGAAAGTAGTAGTAGTAGTAGTAGTAATAATAATTTCTTTCACAGACTGATTAGAGGGTGTGGGGTTTTTTTTCAGTCGCTTTTACGCATCTAAAAAATCAGACAGAGTTGTTCTACTCCCCCAGAGCTTGTTCTTGCTGAAGCAAGTTACCAACATTAGTATTATGTCTTAAGAAGTACAGAAACAATCCCCAGATTTTATCAAAACACTTTGTTTACGTCTAACAATATACATTATCTTTTCCACTGACATGTTTGAAGCCATTTCTTTAACCCACATACCAATTCTTGGTCCATCAACACGTTTCCAATTAAGAGCAATTACACGTTTTGCTTGTAATATACACATATCTATAAATCTGAACTCATTGCTGTGTAGATGTGGGATGGTAGGATATAAACCAGGAATAAAAAGCTTTGGACTCAATGGTAATTTCTTTGACAAAATTTGATCAATCATATCAACAACATCTTGCCAGAAGGTTTTCACTTCCACACATTCCCATATACAGTGAAACAGCGTTCCCCTTGCCTCACTACACTTAATACAGGTATCAGGAATATTGTCATTAAACTAGTGCAATTTAACAGGAGTTATATATGTACGCATCAGCCATTTATACTGTAGAAGCTTTAGGTTGCTGCTAACTGTCTGTCTCTGGGCCTCTTTACATGCCTCACTCCATTCTTCTAAAGATATTTCCTCCTCTATATCTCCCTCCCATAATCTCAGTTTTGTCTCTGATGATTCATCAGATCCAGATACAAATAAGTCATACATAGTTGAAATTAAACCTTTATCATAACAGTGTTTTGTGACTGCAACTTCTAATATAGAAATGGTAGGAAAGCCCGCCTATAGTTAGCCAAAACACTGACCCGAGGACTGAATAATTCTACTAGTGTAGTCTAATAGTAGTGATTGATAAATTATGCCGGAGAAGAAGAAAAAGAAGACGTACCACTTTCAGGAGGAATGGGAGGAAGAGTTCTTCTTTACCAAAGTAAATTAAAGAAGTGTGTGTGTGATTTGTGGGGCTTTAGCTAAGAGACACAGTGTGGAGAGACATGTCTACATGCCACAAGACTTTTAACAGCAGCTCCCCACCAGGCAGCACATTAAGAGCAACCGAAGCATCATTTAGGGCTGCACATTACCTAGCTAAAAACAAAAAGCCCTTTTCAGATGGCGAGGTTGTGAAAGAGGTAATGTCCGTAGTAGCAAAGATCAGAAAAACGGCAAAGATACCATCACTGCTGTCTCGGCTGTCCAGCTGAGGTCAAACACTATGGCCAGAAGAGTGTCAGCGATGTCCACGAACTTAACTTGAACAGCTTAACCATGACCCGAGTACATGAGTACATGACCTGAGTAGCTAGCGTTGACCTGAGTAGCTAGCGTTGTAGCTTTAAAGTTATTTAGCTGTGTGTTTTTACAATCCACATTGATGTAGAGTTGGTTAGTATAGGTGCGAGGGCCGAAGGCGCGAGCTGCGTCTAAGGAGCGAGGCCGCAGGCTCAGGACCCCCCCCCCTCGCCCTTTCAGGTTTCGTTGCGCGATTCAGACGTGATCCTGATTTTCCACGTTTTTTTGAATTACCACTGCATCATCCATCAGCAGGCAATATGTGCCAAAGCGATGGGTTTTGACCACGTCATGACTCCGTTCGTGAAGATTGTTAACAGCAACTGCTCCAAAGCCACACAACACAGGGCATTCAAAATTCTTTTAGAGGAGCTGTCAGCTGAACACGGTGACTCCTTGCTGCACACGCAGATTCAATGGCTCAGCGGGGGTAGAGTTTTACAGTGTTTTTTGTCACTTCTGGGTGACATTAAAGAGTTCATGGACTCCAGAGGGGAAGACACTACTTTGCTTCAGGACACTGAATGGATGCTCGATCCTGCCTTGCTAACAGACATCACAGGGAGACTGTATCATTTGAACTGTGAATTGCAAGGCAAAGGCAAAAATGTCTCTGACGTGATCAGTGCTGTGAACGCATTCAGAGCTAAGTGGAACATTTTCTCTGTGCATTTGCAAAGTAAGACATTCCTGCTCTTTCCTTCTGTGCAATCAGTCCTAAATGCCAAGGCTCCTGCATCTGGGGCCTTGGAGAGGGCTGTAAAAAATACTCCCAACCCATATCTAGGCTTAGGCAAGAGTTTGAAGAAAGATTTCATGACTTTGATAAGCTGAAGCCATGTGTGTCATTTATTTCAAATCCTGTTGATATATATGAAATAAGTGTGCTCTCAATTGTAGAAGCAAATCGATATTTTTGTATTAACACATGGGCAAACTTGAGTACATGTGGGTACTGTATGATGGACAATGATAACAGCCAATGAAATGCGCTGAGATTGACATGTGATCTGTGCGTATATAACAGTGTGCATCTGTCAATAAAGTTTCTCTTTCTACGTTGATTCCGGTAAGAGAAGAACTGACACCCCACTGTGTATTTATTCCTCCGTAAAGTTAGCATTTATTTCGGTCTAGCACTGGGTATGCATGCCAGAATCGCTGAACAATTCAACTCTGTGCTGTGTTGCTAAGGGACCACTCGAAGACACACGTCTGTTAGCATACGCTTCTTTACTTCAACAACCCACGTCACACTCCTTCTCCCCTCTTACAGTCACTTCCATCCTATCTTGTCCTCTAGCTCCCCCTACTGTTCTCCAATCGCATCAACTCAAGACATCACATATCCCCTTTGCAAAAGATAAAATTTCCATCACCAACTATACAATCACTGCGGTGCTTATGCTGAACTGTATAAGCTATGAACAGTCTTACAATAACAACAGAATAGCTTGACCATAAAACAAATAACAGTTTCGAAATAGCAGTCTCATGCAGATACTACTAGGTCATTAAAAATAACAGTTTTGAAATAACAGTTTCATACAGACAGTACTAGGTCTATAAGAAATAACAGTCTCGAAATAACAGTTTCATACCAACAATAGGCTACTCTTGTTTTAGTTTACTGTCCTCACATAACATAGTCCTGTGCCCAAGCCGGCGGCCTCCTGACCCTGACCTCTCGCAGAGGGGGCCGAGCATGTAGTGGGTCAGGATGGACTCGGCTACAGTCTATGTCAGGCCCCTCGGGAGGAACAGCCTGCCCAGGGTCTGCGTGACCCTGAAGGGGTAGGGCTGACGTGAGATAGGATGCATTCCAGGTGCGCACATCAGAGAGTCTGTAAGTGTACTGGCCTCTTTGTCCATGCACCTGAAGAGGGCGAGAGTACTTTGACTGTCTCTTGCATAGTATACCTGGTCTCCTAACCCTGACCCAAGACCCAGGAGGAAAGTGCACTGCTTTTGCCCTTCTCTTCTTGCCTGCATACTCCTTCATCTTCCTCTGCTTCTCTTTCACTGTTTGTGCTGTGTTTTGTGCTTGTAGGGATGTGACAGGCTGTGGTTTGTGGAGGCCTGTCACATGGAGTTTGGTGTGCATCTGACGTCTATGCAACAGCTCTGCAGGGGAGCATTGAGTGGTGGCATGCCTGGTTGCCCTGTAGACCTGGAGAAAGTCTCTGGTTGATGCTGTCCACTCCTTTCCTTCTATTGTCGCAGTCAGTAGACTATCCTTCAGACATCGATTAAATCTCTCAATTTCCCCATTGGCCTGGGGGTAGTAGAGTGAGGAGTGTTTGTATGCAATTCCCCTGTCCTTGAGAAAAGATTCCATTTCCTGTGAAATCAGTTGACTACCATTGTCTGAGATGAACTCTTTTGGGTTTCCTTCCCTGCTGAACACTGTAGACAGGAAGTGGATCACTGATGCAGAAGTAACTTGGGACATGAATGCAACCTCAGGCCACTTGCTAAAGTAATCTATGATGGCAATAGCAAAACGGCAACCACGGACTGTGGACTCAAAAGGGCCTACAATGTCTATTGCTACTTTTTCCCATGCGGCATCTGGGAATGGAACAGGTTGCATAGGCATAGTATGTGTAACAGTTGTCTTCTCATGCTGCTGACATGTGAGGCAAGATTTGATTGTGGCTTCGACTTGTGCATCCATCCCAGGCCACCAGTAGAGGTCCCTGAGACGTTGTTTCGTTCGGACAATGCCCTGATGTGTCTCGTGAGCCGGTCGTATCAGTTGTGGCTGCAGTTGCTGTGGCACCAGTAGACAGTGGTCTCTCCGCAGGACACATCCATCCACTAAGGACCGTTCTGCTCTCAGTCTGTAGTAGGGTGTCAGTGTTGGATCCAGACCTGAGTGTGGCCATCTTGTGGTGATGAACTTGCACAGCTGTGACTGAACAGGGCATGCTTGACAGGCCTCCTTGAATTCATCTGCAGACACAGCTGAGAAGCTGCCGATGAGTGCCACCACCTCCAGCTCGTCCTCCTGTCCCTGATCAGCAGTTAGCAACGGGACATTTTCTGTGCCAGATCTGTACTGCATGTCATAATTAAACGACAGCAACCTCGCTGACCACCTAGCTATACGCATACCAGCTCTGTCCAGCCCCTTAGAGGACAGTAGTGTCGTGAGGGGGCTGTGGTCTGTACGTAACGTGAAGCGTCTGCCCCCCACAGGTAGGTCCTCCATTTCTCTGTAGCCCAGACCCACCCCAAAGCTTCTTTCTCCACCGTGGAGTACTTCCGCTCTGCTGATGAAAGCGTGCGAGATGCAAACGCCACTGTTCTCTCGGAGTTGTCTGGGTGTATTTGAGTCAGCACAGCCCCAACCCCATAATCTGAAGTGTCACTGATCACGATGGTGGGCAGATCAGGGTCAAACAAGGTCAGTGCGGGACTGTGTACAATCAACTGTTTCATTGCAGTCCAGACATATGCAGCATCTCCTCGCAACAGGCTGCGCATAGGCTCCACCACTGAGGAGTAGTTGGGAATGAACTTTGCATACCATGAAGTCAGCCCCAGAAAGGAGCGGAGGCCAGAGGCATCCTTGGGGGCAGGTGCCTGCAACACTGCGTCCACATGACAGGGATCTGGCTGTATCCCCTGGGCTGACACCCTGTGGCCCAGGAAGCCAAGCTCCTCCTGCCTGAATTTGCACTTTGCCATGTTCAGTTTCAGTCCTGATGCATTGATGGCCTGGAGTACTGCTCGGAGATGGGCATCATGTTGTTCCCTGGTTTTCCCATGGATGATCGCATCATCCAAGTAGCATTGGCATCCGGGTAAGTCTTTCAGTATGGTCGTCATCATCCGCTGGAAGCAGCTAGGTCCTGAAAGCCAGTCCATATGGGACACGTTTAAACCTGAAGAGACCCTCGTGTGCAATGAAAGCTGTGAGATTTCTGCTGTCCTCATGGAGCAGCACCTGATGATATGCACTCTGCAGGTCCAGTGTGGAGAAAACAGTTCCCCCTCTGAGCTCTGAAAACATGTCCTCTATGTGTGGGAGAGGGTAGCTGTCCACCACTATAGCCTTATTAGGCTCCCTTAAGTCCACACATAACCTAATAGCTCCCTCTTTCTTTGCGGTCACTACAATAGGGGAAACCCACTGCGATGACTCCATAGGCTCTATAATGTCCTGTCTTTGAAGCTTCTCAAGCTCCTGCGTAACTGCACCTCTCACTGCAAAAGGTAGGCGGCGCAGTCTTTGCTGAATTGGGGTCACATCTGTGCGCACTTTGATTTTGTGAATAAATCCTTTTGCATAGCTCAGCATCACACAGCCTGGCACGGTGGCCACATATTCACACACACACACGCACACACACACAGCTGACAGACACAACAGCGTCGTTAATGATGCATCTTTTAACCTCAGTGCACGTTCTCTTGAACATCAACTTTATTACCATATATGGTATTTCGAACGTGGTCACGCGGGCATTACCATATATGGTATTTCGAACGTGGTCACGTGGGAATTACCATATGTGGTATTTCGAACGTGGTCACGCGGGAGTTACCATATATGGTATTTCGAACGTGGTCACGTGGGAATTACCATATATGGTATTTCGAACGTGGTCACGTGGGAATTGCCATATATGGTATTTCGAACGTGGTCACGTGGGAATCAGTGAATTCGTCACGGTTTAGAGTTTATAAGAGCGGGCAGCAGCCGCGGCAGTCATTCGATTGTTTGACCTCGGAGAGAACGCATCGACTCAGAGTCACACACAGCGAAGTGAGAAAAGAAAGAAGTACAAGACAACACACACGACAGCTGGTCTGACCCACAAGTCCCATCAGCAGGAAGGCAACCAGCAGGTAGAAATACACCAAGCCAGACAGGTGAGGGTCCAAGTCAGACAGACGGTTCTTGTAGTGATACTTACAAACTTTGTGTTTGCCACTGATATGTTGAGCATACAGAAACATATTTAATCATAGGCGGCGCTATTAGGAGGCTAGGAAATATAACCTTCCAACAAAACCATGACTATACCCCAGCGTGGACAACGTATTCTCATGAATAGCAGAGGGCTGTTTTCTGGGGGGGCGCCGTTCCGCGGGTCAGGGCGCGTCTTCGGGGGGCAGGCAGAGGAGGCTGTTCTGCGGGGAGGGGGGTGAGCCTGCGAGGAGTAAGGGGGCTGTTCTGTAGCGGGCACGCGTCTTCTTCGGGGGGCAAGCAGGGGGGGCTGTTCTGCGGGGGGGGGCAGAGGCTGTTCTGCGGGAAAAGCACAGGGGCGGCTGTTCTGCGGGGAGGGGCACCCCTTCGGGCGGGGGGGGGCGAGCCTGCGAGGGGGCAGGGGACTTCTGTGGGGGGGGGGCACCGGGGCACCCGGGTGTCAGCCTGCGGGGGGGCGGCCTCTCCCCGCGGGGTGGGGCCGCGCACCCCTTCGGAGCGGGAGAGCCCGCACTTCACGCGGCTAAATAAGGGGGTGCGTTTCACGGTAGGGGTGCATATTACAGCGCAAAAGCCCGTTTCATGGCAACATCCGTGTTGCTCACTTCCGTTAAGTTGCGGCTTTTGCGTTTGTGTTTCCCGTTAATGCGCCCGTGGGTTTCGACGCGTTTTGGATGTGCGGCTCGTCCGGCACGTCTCGGCCACCGTAGTACAGACCCACGGCGCGCGCCTGACGCGAGTCGCGAGCGCGTCCTACTAAACGAGGCTAGTTCCCGTCGATGCAGAGAACGGTCAACTGAGCATGCGCAAGTACTCGTCGCCTCCGTTGTTTGGGTAGGTTAGGGTTAGGGGCGGGGTTAGGGTTAAAGTTAGCTAATCAGACGCAGAGTAGGGGCGGGTCTTCCTAGAATCCAGCGCCTGGATGCTACGCGGGGCGTGGTCGAGCCATTTCGCGCATGCTCAGTTGACCGTTCTCTACTCCATTTCCGTTCTCTGCATCGATGGGAACCAGCCTCTACCCTACTCAACGCCCCTCTCGGGTCGTCCTGGACTGTGAGTGACCACAATTTGCGACGCACAACCCACGGCGGCAGTTGCGCGGCGTCGTGGGAAAAGGGGTTAAAACAAGAACGGGTTTGAGATCCTTTGACTCCCAGCCACAGTTTTTACACCGACGCAAACACCCTTTTCATTCTGACATGTATGACTGTGAGCCTCTTAAACAATAACGAAAAACATATCTGACTGGTAAAGGCAAACTGACCTTAGAATACAGGAATGTTAATCTATGTAAAGCATGAATGGAATTATTCTGCTGCGCCATTCCAGTTGGGTGACACCAGTGATGACAACATATAGGCCTGATGGGAAATGTGATTGTAATTTTGAGTCAAGTGCTCACAGTTGAATAGGTTCAGCGCTAGTCAGTCTAGATCAGTGGTTCTCAACCTTTTTGGGGTCCTGGACCCCCTGCGTATTTTTTGATCTACCTGAGGACCCCTCCACCTGATCTTGGGGGAGGGGGGTTGCAATTTGTAGAAACAGTAGAAACTGCATTTTAAATTGCATTATAGCATTTATTCACTCTTTGGGGCAAAAATAAGAGCTTTCAGTTGTAACTTAGATATATGTAACAAAACAGAATTCTTATGCAGTAACTTTCAGATATATGTAACAAAACAGAATATGTATTCAGTAACTTTCAGATATATGTAACAGAATTTTTATGGAGTAACTTTTAACAATGCAAACGGGAGCGAGATCTCTTATTAAAATACAATAAATTACGGTTGTGAAACAGATGTAATTAGAGAAAAAAGTCCCGTTACCCTTTATAGTTTAGGTAGATAAAGGTCTCAGTCATATTTGAGTAAAATAATCCTATTTCTATAAATGTCATAGGATCTTTTTTTTTTAAAGATATTTTATTTTCACGGACCCCTTGCAATTACACCACGGACCACTAGGGGTCCGCGGACCCCCGGTTGAGAAACACTGGTCTAGATGTTGGATTAAGCCAATTTTGTTTTGTGAAAATCCTAGGACATTTGGCTTCCCCATACAGCGCCGCCTATGCAGATGATTATTGATATTTACCATCTGTTGTACAGCAAACATAGTGAACATCAGTGTCCTCATGTAACAAAAATAAAAGCACATCAATTTTGACAAAAGTTTAAAATTTTAACTGATCTTGTTCTGTATTACAGTGTTCGATTACAGAAGAGGGGGACAGCAGGATGGCGAGATCCCGAACTGTAAGTCAGGAAATGAGAAGCTGGAGAGATCAGCAGCCACAGAATATAGTGACACCCCCCACTGCATTGCAGGTGGTACAGCTCTCACAAATATGCCTGGACAATATCGCATTCCTCCAGATATGTCTCGAGCAAAGTCATACTTATCAATTGAACCGCTACAGTCAGATTTCTGTCCTCGCGACAGAATGTTCACGCTGCTCTGAAGCGGAACAGGCCACTCGTTATCGCATTGAGAAAGCGCAGCGACAAAAGGAGTTGACTCTCATTAAAGAGGAGAAGCAGAGGTTAACGGAGATGGAAAACCTTTTGCAAGTCATCCTGCACAGGGCTGCAAACCTCCAGAAATCTTTCAAGGAGAGATGTAGTCATTGCGACAAAGTTCTCTGTCAGAGTAAGATCTTCCAGAGACAGTGCCTCCTAAAATCTGAAGAGGCAAAGGCTGCTCTATCCGCCAAGGAGGCCTTGGAGAAAGAAAACGAGTCAATTCTTCAAGACACATATGTGCTACAGGAGCAGTTGGAGGCTCTGCAGAGAGACACCATCCTGCAGAGAGCCGCCACCCAGAAGTATCGGGCGTTAATTCAAAACGCTAAATTTGT
This sequence comes from Lampris incognitus, assembly GCF_029633865.1. Taxonomy (NCBI): domain Eukaryota; kingdom Metazoa; phylum Chordata; class Actinopteri; order Lampriformes; family Lampridae; genus Lampris; species Lampris incognitus. The sequence goes on along the minus strand of NC_079225.1, from coordinate 12,734,618 downwards.
TCTTGAAGGCAGCTTGGACCAGATGCAATGCCTCTTTCAGGAGTTTTGCCAAGGGGAGCTGAGACAGCAAAAGATAGGGGTTACCCTCCTCCAGGCACAGGAGGTGTTAAATATACACCTCCAGCAGTTCCAGGAGGAGTCTTGTCTCTTGGAGAATGAGGAGACCTCCAGGGCTATGAGTGCAAATGACAGAGAGCAGGTGGTGGCCCTGCAGACAGATGCCATCCTGCAGACAGCCACTGCCCTGAAGGTGCACGAGATACAAACTGCTGCCCAGGAGGAGAAAACAAAGCCTCTAGTGGAGCGGGTGGAAGTCCTCACAAACGATGTGGAGCTTTGGGAGCAGAGCACTAAAAAGATGGCTGCTGCCCTCCTCCAGGCAGAGGAGGATTTGAAAAGACACCTCCAGCAGTGGCAAGAGGGGAAGGAGAGTCTCCTTATACATCAGGAGGACCTCCTTCTTCAGAATGAAAAGTGGCTCATCAACTCCAAAGACACGGAGGCTGCTGATTCTGCCAAAGAGCCCATGGAGCTGATCCTATTAGAAAAAAGCGTGCTCCTACAGGAGGTGCAGGATCTGCAGAGAGATGTTGCCCTGAAGGATGAGGCGTTACAGCGAACTGCCAACATGCTTGGTAATAACTCTCACCTGGCGCAATGCCTCTCTGAGGAGCTTCGCCGAGGGGAGCCGAGAAAAGAAAAGATAGCGGCGTCCCTCCTCCAGGCAGAGGAGGTGTTGACTAGACAGCTCCAGGAGGAGATTTGTCTTATCCTGGACAATGAAGAGTGCTCCATGAATGGCAGACCAGATGGCAGAGACAGGTATGATCACTGTGTATCTAGTGGCAGATGGAAGAAACAATGCACATGTAACTTTTTCTATGTGTCTCAGTGAAATGGATCAAATAAGTTTGCAGTAATGTCAGAAAATCAGTGTACAGCAGTAGGACGTGTTAAAGTGTACTAACAATAGAATGACGAGAGTTTTGTACTTTACAGAGCTTCATCTAAGGGGGAAACAGACTCAACTGAAGAAGAGGAGAAGGAGGAGGCCAGGGCAGGAGCAACCTCTCCTGTTAAAAAGGAGGAGGAAATAATACTTAACAGTCTAGACCCCTTGGAAGAATGCAGTGTAAGAAGTTTTTGCCATACAGAAGCACCCTTACCTGCAGAAGAGGAGACGGAGGCCAAGGGAGGACACAAGTGTAAGAAGGGCCGTCTCCGGCGCTTCTTCACCAGGCTGAGGAGGATCTTCTGCTGCTCTTGTTCCCAAAATGACTAAGTTCCCTCTTGAAAGAGCCATTTTCTCATCAACACTGCTACCACATGACCAACAAAGGCCTTAAAAAAAATAAAATAAAAAAAATACGGGCTTAAAAAAAAAAGAAAAAGAAAGAAAAAAGGGTTTGGAGGATGTAAGAAAGAAGACGAGACCACTTCTCCTTTTCATCACAAAGCCGTGAGGTCATTTACTCCACAAAACAAACTTCTGGTTGACAGATTTATATATCCAAAATCACGCCCCTATATCTACTCACTACACTGGCCTTAAAAACAAAGCCCTAAAATATGGCCTTAAAAAAAAAGAAAGAAGGTAATACAGCCTTAAAAATACAGCATTAAAATACAGCCTTAAAAAAAATAAAATGACCTGTGTGATTCATTTTTTCGTTGTGTTATTGTTATCGGCCATTTATGATACTTAAAACGGAGGATAAACTGACATTACAGGGAGATTCGCACACCAAGTGTGTCTTGTATTAGGTGTGTGTCCATGCATATATACTTTGACTAACATACAGTGCATCCGGAAAGTATTCACACCCCTTCACTTTCCCCACATTTTGTTATGTTACAGCCTTATTCCAAAATGGATTAAATTCCCTTTTTGTTCTCATCAAGCTGCACACAATACCCCATAATGACAAAGTGAAAAAGGTTTTGTAGAATTTTTTGCAAATTTATTAAAAATAAGAAACTGAAATATTGCATGTACATAAGTATTCACACCCTTTGCTATGACACTCAAAATTGTGCTCAGGTTCATCCTGTTTCCACTGATCATCCTTGAGATGTTTCTACATCTTGATTGGAGTCCACCTCTAGTAAATTGACTGGACATGATTTGGAAAGGCACACACCTGTCTATATAAGGTCCCACTGTTGACAGTGCATGTCATAGCAGAAACCAAGCCATGATGTCAAAGGAATTGTCTGTGGACCTCCGAGACAGGATTGTATCGAGGCACAGATCTGGGGAAGGGTACCAAAAAAAAAATGTCTACAGCTTTGAAGGTCCCGAAGAGCACAGTGGTCTCCATCGTTCGTAAATGGAAGAAGTTTGGATCCACCAGGACTCTTCCTAGAGCTGGCCGCCCAGCCAAACTGAGCAATCGGGGGAGAAAGGCCTTGGTCAGGGAGGTGACCAAGAACCTGATGGTCACGTTGACAGAGCTCCAGCGTTCCTCTGTGGAGATGGAGAACCTTCCAGAAGGACAACCATCTCTGCAGCACTCCACCAATCAGGCCTTTATGGTAGAGTGGCCAAGCCTCTGCTCAGTAAAAGGCACATGACAGCCTGCTTGGAGTTTGCCAGAAAGCACCTAAAGGACTCTCAGACCATGAGAAACCAGATTCTCTGGTCTGATGAAACCAAGATTGAACACTTTGGCCTGAATGCCAAACGTCACGTCTGGAGGTAACCAGGCACCTCTCATCACCTTGCTAATACCATCCCTACAGTGAAGCATGGTGGTGGCAGCATCATGCTGTGGGGCTGTTCTTCAGCGGCAGGAACGGGGAGACTAGTCAGCATCAAGGGAAGATGAATGGAGCAAAGTACAGAGAGATCCTTGATGAAAACCTGCTCCAGAGCGCTCAGGACCTCAGACTGGGGCGAAGGTTTATCTTTCAACAAGACAACAACCCTAAGCACACAGCCAAGACAACGAAGGAGTGGCTTCGGGACAAGTCTGTGAATGTCCTTGAGTGGCCCAGCCAGAGCCCAGACTTGAACCCCATTGAACATCTCCGGAAAGACCTGAAAATAGCTGCGCAGCGACGCTCCCCATCTAACCTTACAGAGCTCGAGAGGATCTGCAGAGAAGAATGGGAGAAATACCCCAAATATAGGTGTGCCAAGCTTGTAGCTTCATACCCATGAAGACTTGAGGCTGTAATCGCTGCCAAGGGTGCTTCAACCAAGTACTGAGTAAAGGGTGTGAATACTTATGTACATAAAATATTTCAGTTTCTTATTTTTAGTAAATTTGCAAAAATTTCTACAAAACATATTTACCTTTGTCATTATGGGGTATTGTGTGTAGATTGATGAGAAAAAAAGGAATTTAATCCATTTTGGAATAAGGCTGTAATGTAACAAAATGTGGGGAAAGTGAAGGGGTGTGAATACTTTCCGGATGCGCTGTATGTTTACAATGTTAGCAATGAAAATAATCACAGAACAAATGCAGTCGATGTGAGTATCTTCAGGTCTGTAGCTTTGATCTTATGTTGTGGTGTTGTTCAGCTATTATGTTCACTACTAAATGCAACCCAGAGCATTTTAAACCACGAGATATTCTTGGCTTGGTGGTCCTGTATTACTAAGGACCCCTTTTTTAAACAGTGCGGGTATTGAGTGATTGTGTCCCCCGAAAGGCTCTACATACACCGCAGGTTCAGTGAATGCTCTTTTATTTGCACACCGAACTGAACTACCCAAATACCGACACTGGCTGGAGGCCATTAACCGCCACAAGAGTTGGTTGCCAGCCAGCCCCCAACATTGTCCCAGTCACACAATAACTGAAAACCACACAACCACAATAACCAAAACATGAACACATCACTAAAACGGTTTTAACATAAACCTTAACAGTCCCATGAGCTATGCCCCCCCCCCAGCACAGAACCGCCGAGATTGTGACCGGCCTCCCCCGGTTACTGCAGTATTATTTCCATAAGCTGTTTTTGTTGACGCGACCTGACCCCGGAGAAGCGGCTGATGATGAGATGAGATGTTTTTGTTTCGACCTGGAATCAGGAAGTATCCCAAAGCAACAGAGAACGAATATTTTACATTTATTTACTTCACTTCACTGCCGCTTTACACTCCATCCATGAATACCTGGTTTACTGTCGTTTTATCAGTCAGTCTGTATGTCTGTTTCTTTGTCTCTGTATCTGTTGCTATGCAATGATTGTCCTTCATAGATTGAGCTGAGTGGCAGCACGGTGGCGCAGTGGTTAGTGCGGTTGCCTCACAGCAATGAGGTCCTAGGTTCAAGCCCCGGGGTAGTCCAACCTTGGTTGTTACATATATCTGAAAGTTACTGAATACATATTCTGTTTTGTTACATATATCTGAAAGTTACTGAATACATATTCTGTTTTGTTACATATATCTGAAAGTTACTGAATACATATTCTGTTTTGTTACATATATCTGAAAGTTACTGCATAAGAATTCTGTTTTGTTAACTATATCTAAGTTACAACTGAAAGCTCTTATTTTTGCCCCAAAGAGTGAATAAATGCTATAATGCAATTTAAAATGCAGTTTCTACTGTTTCTATCAAATTGCAACCCCCTCCCCCAAGATCAGGTGGAGGGGTCCTCAGGGTAGATCAAAAATACGCAGGGGGGTCCAGGACCCCAAAAAGGTTGAGAACCACTGGGCTAGTGTAACCGGGAGTATTCTTGCCCGGTGCGGGATTCGAGACGAAGTGTACTGCACCACAAGGCGACATCGCTAACCGCTCGGCTGAAGGGTCAGACCCGTTAGCTAGGGGCTAACCTACACACTGCTAGCTAGGCACGGCGGCCATCAGAACAACACAGCAGTATAACAATAAACCACTTTTCCATCTTACTTGTTCGCAGCAATTCCAATACAGCAGTGAAACGTCAGCCCGCCGAACAACTTGACGTGGCAACGGTTCAATAATCCAATCTTTGCCAAATGAACATGGCTGACTAACAGGTCACGAATCATCTTCGCCAGCTGAACTTGATCAAGGCAACGGTTAAAACAAGTTAGACTCTTCCTGTCGTCAACAACGAGGTCATTCTGTCGCCATAACCAAGCGTCCCCCGACTCGTTTGGGATTTTAAGAAGCCCTCCCTTTGAGAGTTTTCGTTCAATTTCAAAATGATCCATTGCGTACGCTAGATGTTAGTGTAACCGGTTATTATCTTGCCCGGTGCGGGATTCGATACGGGTGTGCTGCACCACAAGGCCACATCACTAACCGCTCGGCTAAAGGGTCAGACCCGCTAACTAGGGGGCTAACGTGTCTTATTACCAGTTCACATTAGCTAGCTACACAGCGCACACGTTCTTCTTCCTCCCCGTTACTGGCGCCCGCGTCACTTAGCAACACACGTGACACGCGCGCGGTCGTCACTATTGGAGTCAGTGACGACCGCGAGACAGGCGTTGATCCGAGTCACTCGATTTGATTGGTGCAATGAATGGTTTCGCTACCGTCATGGGATCGTTTATAAACGCGGAGAAGTGCGTCATCGAAATCTATTATTTCACACTGACCAGCGACGGTGTCTTTGCTGGGTCAAAGTTTAGCCGCTGCCGCGCCGCCTCCTGTGCAAAGCCCGCCTATAGTTTGGTTTTTTTAAGCAATATTTTTACTGAATTTTGTTTGCAAATTACATCAAAACAAGTAATAGCACAGTACAGCAAACATTTTCACCCTACCCCCCCCATAACCCCGTCCCTATAACAAGTAATACAATTCAAAGCAGGGTTAAAGAAGATAATACAAATAAAAATTACATTAATTAAAATAATAAAATAAAATAATAATAATTTCTTTCACACAAAGCAAGGGAGGCAAGGTTGAGATGGCTTGGACATGTGTGGAGGAGCGATGCTGAGTATATTGGGAGAAGGATGCTGAATATGGAGCTGCCAGGGAAGAGGAGAAGAGGAAGGCCAAAGAGGAGATTTATGGATGTGGTGAGGGAGGACATGCAGGTGGCTGGTGTGACAGAGGAAGACGCAGAGGACAGGAAGAGATGGAAACGGATGATCCGCTGTGGCGCCCCCTAACGGGAGCAGCCGAAAGTAGTAGTAGTAGTAGTAGTGGTAGTAATAATTTCTTTCACAGACTGATTAGAGGGTGTGGGGGTTTTTTTTCAGTCGCTTTTACGCATCTAAACAATCAGACAGAGTTGTTCTACTCCCCCAGAGCTTGTTCTTGCTGAAGCAAGTTACCAACATTAGTATTATGTCTTAAGAAGTACAGAAACAATCCCCAGATTTTATCAAAAACACTTTGTTTACGTCTAACAATATACATTATCTTTTCCACTGACATGTTTGAAGCCATTTCTTTAACCCACATACCAATTCTTGGTCCATCAACACGTTTCCAATTAAGAGCAATTACACGTTTTGCTTGTAATATACACATATCTATAAATCTGAACTCATTGCTGTGTAGATGTGGGATGGTAGGATATAAACCAGGAATAAAAAGCTTTGGACTCAATGGTAATTTCTTTGACAAAATTTGATCAATCATATCAACAACATCTTGCCAGAAGGTTTTCACTTCCACACATTCCCATATACAGTGAAACAGCGTTCCCTTTGCCTCACTACACTTAATACAGGTATCAGGAATATTGTCATTAAACTTGTGCAATTTAACAGGAGTTATATATGTACGCATCAGCCATTTATACTGTAGAAGCTTTAGGTTGCTGCTAACTGTCTGTCTCTGGGCCTCTTTACATGCCTCACTCCATTCTTCTAAAGATATTTCCTCCTCTATATCTCCCTCCCATAATCTCAGTTTTGTCTCTGATGATTCATCAGATCCAGATACAAATAAGTCATACATAGTTGAAATTAAACCTTTATCGTAACAGTGTTTTGTGACTGCAACTTCTAATATAGAAATGGTAGGAAAGCCCGCCTATAGTTAGCCAAAACACTGACCCGAGGACTGAATAATTCTACTAGTGTAGTCTAATAGTAGTGATTGATAAATTATGCCGGAGAAGAAGAAAAAGAAGACGTACCACTTTCAGGAGGAATGGGAGGAAGAGTTCTTCTTTACCAAAGTAAATTAAAGAAGTGTGTGTGTGATTTGTGGGGCTTTAGCTAAGAGACACAGTGTGGAGAGACATGTCTACATGCCACAAGACTTTTAACAGCAGCTCCCCACCAGGCAGCACATTAAGAGCAACCGAAGCATCATTTAGGGCTGCACATTACCTAGCTAAAAACAAAAAGCCCTTTTCAGATGGCGAGGTTGTGAAAGGGGTAATGTCCGTAGTAGCAAAGATCAGAAAAACGGCAAAGATACCATCACTGCTGTCTCGGCTGTCCAGCTGAGGTCAAACACTATGGCCAGAAGAGTGTCAGCGATGTCCACGAACTTAACTTGAACAGCTTAACCATGACCCGAGTACATGAGTACATGACCTGAGTAGCTAGCGTTGACCTGAGTAGCTAGTGTTGTAGCTTTAAAGTTATTTAGCTGTGTGTTTTTACAATCCACATTGATGTAGAGTTGGTTAGTATAGGTGCGAGGGCCGAAGGCGTGAGCTGCGTCTAAGGAGCGAGGCCGCAGGCTCAGGAACCCCCCCCCCCTCGCCCTTTCAGGTTTCGTTGCGCGATTCAGACGTGATCCTGATTTTCCACGTTTTTTTGAATTACCACTGCATCATCCATCAGCAGGCAATATGTGCCAAAGCGATGGGTTTTGACCACGTCATGACTCCGTTCGTGAAGATTGTTAACAGCAACTGCTCCAAAGCCACACAACACAGGGCATTCAAAATTCTTTTAGAGGAGCTGTCAGCTGAACACGGTGACTCCTTGCTGCACACGCAGATTCAATGGCTCAGCGGGGGTAGAGTTTTACAGTGTTTTTTGTCACTTCTGGGTGACATTAAAGAGTTCATGGACTCCAGAGGGGAAGACACTACTTTGCTTCAGGACACTGAATGGATGCTCGATCCCGCCTTGCTAACAGACATCACAGGGAGACTGTATCATTTGAACTGTGAATTGCAAGGCAAAGGCAAAAATGTCTCTGACGTGATCAGTGCTGTGAACGCATTCAGAGCTAAGTGAACATTTTCTCTGTGCATTTGCAAAGTAAGACATTCCTGCTCTTTCCTTCTGTGCAATCAGTCCTAAATGCCAAGGCTCCTGCATCTGGGGCCTTGGAGAGGGCTGCAAAAAATACTCCCAACCCATATCTAGGCTTAGGCAAGAGTTTGAAGAAAGATTTCATGACTTTGATAAGCTGAAGCCATGTGTGTCATTTATTTCAAATCCTGTTGATATATATGAAATAAGTGTGCTCTCAATTGTAGAAGCAAATCGATATTTTTGTATTAACACATGGGCAAACTTGAGTACATGTGGGTACTGTATGATGGACAATGATAACAGCCAATGAAATGCGCTGAGATTGACATGTGATCTGTGCGTATATAACAGTGTGCATCTTTCAATAAAGTTTCTCTTTCTACGTTGATTCCGGTAAGAGAAGAACTGACACCCCACTGTGTATTTATTCCTCCGTAAAGTTAGCATTTATTTCGGTCTAGCACTGGGTATGCATGCCAGAATCGCTGAACAATTCAACTCTTGTGCTGTGTTGCTAAGGGACCACTCGAAGACACACGTCTGTTAGCATACGCTTCTTTACTTCAACAACCCACGTCACACTCCTTCTCCCCTCTTACAGTCACTTCCATCCTATCTTGTCCACTAGCTCCCCCTACTGTTCTCCAATCGCATCAACTCAAGACATCACATATCCCCTTTGCAAAAGATAAAATTTCCATCACCAACTATACAATCACTGCGGTGCTTATGCTGAACTGTATAAGCTATGAACAGTCTTACAATAACAACAGAATAGCTTGACCATAAAACAAATAACAGTTTCGAAATAGCAGTCTCATGCAGACACTACTAGGTCATTAAAAATAACAGTTTTGAAATAACAGTTTCATACAGACAGTACTAGGTCTATAAGAAATAACAGTCTCGAAATAACAGTTTCATACCAACAATAGGCTACTCTTGTTTTAGTTTACTGTCCTCACATAACATAGTCCTGTGCCCAAGCCGGCGGCCTCCTGACCCTGACCTCTCGCAGAGGGGGCCGAGCATGTAGTGGGTCAGGATGGACCCGGCTACAGTCTATGTCAGGCCCCTCGGGAGGAACAGCCTGCCCAGGGTCTGCGTGACCCTGAAGGGGTAGGGCTGACGTGAGATAGGATGCATTCCAGGTGCGCACATCAGAGAGTCTGTAAGTGTACTGGCCTCTTTGTCCATGCACCTGAAGAGGGCGAGAGTACTTTGACTGTCTCTTGCATAGTATACCTGGTCTCCTAACCCTGACCCAAGACCCAGGAGGAAAGTGCACTGCTTTTGCCCTTCTCTTCTTGCCTGCATACTCCTTCATCTTCCCCTGCTTCTCTTTCACTGTTTGTGCTGTGTTTTGTGCTTGTAGGGATGTGACAGGCTGTGGTTTGTGGAGGCCTGTCACATGGAGTTTGGTGTGCATCTGACGTCTATGCAACAGCTCTGCAGGGGAGCATTGAGTGGTGGCATGCCTGGTTGCCCTGTAGACCTGGAGAAAGTCTCTGGTTGATGCTGTCCACTCCTTTCCTTCTATTGTCGCAGTCAGTAGACTATCCTTCAGACATCGATTAAATCTCTCAATTTCCCCATTGGCCTGGGGGTAGTAGAGTGAGGAGCGTTTGTATGCAATTCCCCTGTCCTTGAGAAAAGATTCCATTTCCTGTGAAATCAGTTGACTACCATTGTCTGAGATGAACTCTTTTGGTTTTTCTTCCCTGCTGAACACTGTAGACAGGAAGTGGATCACTGATGCAGAAGTAACTTGGGACATGAATGCAACCTCAGGCCACTTGCTAAAGTAATCTATGATGGCAATAGCAAAACGGCAACCAGGGACTGTGGACTCAAAAGGGCCTACAATGTCTATTGCTACTTTTTCCCATGCGGCATCTGGGAATGGAACAGGTTGCATAGGCATAGTATGTGTAACAGCTGTCTTCTCATGCTGCTGACATGTGAGGCAAGATTTGATTGTGGCTTCGACTTGTGCATCCATCCCAGGCCACCAGTAGAGGTCCCTGAGACGTTGTTTCGTTCGGACAATGCCCTGATGTGTCTCGTGAGCCGGTCGTATCAGTTGTGGCTGCAGTTGCTGTGGCACCAGTAGACAGTGGTCTCTCCGCAGGACACATCCATCCACTAAGGACCGTTCTGCTCTCAGTCTGTAGTAGGGTGTCAGTGTTGGATCCAGACCTGAGTGTGGCCATCTTGTGGTGATGAACTTGCACAGCTGTGACTGAACAGGGCATGCTTGACAGGCCTCCTTGAATTCATCTGCAGACACAGCTGAGAAGCTGCCGATGAGTGCCACCACCTCCAGCTCGTCCTCCTGTCCCTGATCAGCAGTTAGCAACGGGACATTTTCTGTGCCAGGTCTGTACTGCATGTCATAATTAAACGACAGCAACCTCGCTGACCACCTAGCTATACGCATACCAGCTCTGTCCAGCCCCTTAGAGGACAGTAGTGTCGTGAGGGGGCTGTGGTCTGTACGTAACGTGAAGCGTCTGCCCCCCACAGGTAGGTCCTCCATTTCTCTGTAGCCCAGACCCACCCCAAAGCTTCTTTCTCCACCGTGGAGTACTTCCGCTCTGCTGATGAAAGCGTGCGAGATGCAAACGCCACTGTTCTCTCGGAGTTGTCTGGGTGTATTTGAGTCAGCACAGCCCCAACCCCATAATCTGAAGTGTCACTGATCACGATGGTGGGCAGATCAGGGTCAAACAAGGTCAGTGCGGGACTGTGTACAATCAACTGTTTCACTGTTTCAAAGCTCTGCTGTGCACTTGCAGTCCAGACATATGCAGCATCTCCTCGCAACAGGCTGCGCATAGGCTCCACCACTGAGGAGTAGTTGGGAATGAACTTTGCATACCATGAAGTCAGCCCCAGAAAGGAGCGGAGGCCAGAGGCATCCTTGGGGGCAGGTGCCTGCAACACTGCGTCCACATGACAGGGATCTGGCTGTATCCCCTGGGCTGACACCCTGTGGCCCAGGAAGCCAAGCTCCTCCTGCCTGAATTTGCACTTTGCCATGTTCAGTTTCAGTCCTGATGCATTGATGGCCTGGAGTACTGCTCGGAGATGGGCATCATGTTGTTCCCTGGTTTTCCCATGGATGATCACATCATCCAAGTAGCATTGGCATCCGGGTAAGTCTTTCAGTATGGTCGTCATCATCCGCTGGAAGCAGCTAGGTCCTGAAAGCCAGTCCATATGGGACACGTTTAAACCTGAAGAGACCCTCGTGTGCAATGAAAGCTGTGAGATTTCTGCTGTCCTCATGGAGCAGCACCTGATGATATGCACTCTGCAGGTCCAGTGTGGAGAAAACAGTTCCCCCTCTGAGCTCTGAAAACATGTCCTCTATGTGTGGGAGAGGGTAGCTGTCCACCACTATAGCCTTATTAGGCTCCCTTAAGTCCACACATAACCTAATAGCTCCCTCTTTCTTTGCGGTCACTACAATAGGGGAAACCCACTGCGATGACTCCATAGGCTCTATAATGTCCTGTCTTTGAAGCTTCTCAAGCTCCTGCGTAACTGCACCTCTCACTGCAAAAGGTAGGCGGCGCAGTCTTTGCTGAATTGGGGTCACATCTGTGCGCACTTTGATTTTGTGAATAAATCCTTTTGCATAGCTCAGCATCACACAGCCTGGCACGGTGGCCACATATTCACACACACACACGCACACACACACAGCTGACAGACACAACAGCGTCGTTAATGATGCATCTTTTAACCTCAGTGCACGTTCTCTTGAACATCAACTTTATTACCACATATGGTATTTCGAACGTGGTCACGCGGGAATTACCATATATGGTATTTCGAACGTGGTCACGTGGGAATTACCATATATGGTATTTCGAACGTGGTCACGCGGGAGTTACCATATATGGTATTTCGAACGTGGTCACGTGGGAATTACCATATATGGTATTTCGAACGTGGTCACGTGGGAATTACCATATATGGTATTTCGAACGTGGTCACGTGGGAATCAGTGAATTCGTCACGGTTTAGGGTTTATAAGAGCGCGCAGCAGTCGCGGCAGTCATTCGATTGTTTGACCTCGGAGAGAACGCATCGACTCAGAGTCACACACAGCGAAGTGAGAAAAGAAAGAAGTACAAGACAACACACATGACAGCTGGTCTGACCCACAAGTCCCATCAGCAGGAAGGCAACCAGGAGGTAGAAATACACCAAGCCAGACAGGTGAGGGTCCAAGTCAGACAGACAGTTCTTGTAGTGATACTTACAGACTTTGTGTTTGCCACTGATATGTTGAGCATACAGAAACACATTTAATCATAGGCGGCGCTATTAGGAGGCTAGGAAATATAACCTTCAACAAAACCATGACTATACCCCAGCGTGGACAACGTATTCTCATGAATAGCAGGGGGCTGTTTTCTGGGGGGTGCAGGGGTACCCGGGGCGAGCAGCCTTCGGGGGGGCTGTTCTGCGGGGGGGTCGGCCTCTCCCCGGGGGGGGCAACCTGCGGGGGGCTGTTCAGCGGGGGGGCGCGTCATTTTTTGTGGAGGGGGGGCCCTTCGGGAGGCGTGAGGTTGCGAGGGGGTCGGGGGTTCCTCTGCAGGGTAGACGCCAGGGCGGGGCAACCTACTTGGGGGCTGCTCTGCATGGGGGGCGCGTCTTCGGGGGGCAGGCCGGGGGAGCCTGTTCTGGGGAGGAGCGAGCCTGCGCGGGGGGCTGTTCTGCAGGGGGGCGTGTTCGGGGGGGCTGTTCTGTGTTCTGCGGGGGGGCAACCTGCGGGGGGGGGCACCCCTTCGGAGGCGGCGAACCTGCAAGGGAGTAGGAGGCTATTCTGCAGGTTCGGCGCGGGGGCTCCCGAGGGGTAATCTGCGAGGGGGGGGGCTGTTCAGCGGAGAGGGGCGCCCTTCCGGGGGGGGGGGGTGCCTGAGAGGGCACAGGGGGCTGTTCTGTAGGGGGGCGCGTGTTCGGGGGGCAGGCTGGGGGACAGGGGATAATGAACATAATCAATAAGAAACTAGTAAGTTAATAATAATAATAATAATAATGATGATGATGATGATGATGATGATGATGATAATAATAACTTCAGATAATAAAATAAGGTAAGCGTTAGGTTAAGGGTAGGGTTGGGTTGAGATTGAGGTTTGGTTAAGGTTAATCAACGTCCCGGTGTTGTGTCGAGTCTGGCTAAGGGGAAACAGATCTCGACGTGGAAACAGAGCTCGATACAACACCGGCAGTCACTGAACTAACTGCAGGAAGAGTGTGCACATTCGGAGCAGCAGGAGGCGTTTGCCTTCAGAATAACGGCCCCCGGTCCAACGGGGACCCCCTACCCCCCCTCCGGACTACCGGGCCTCCGAACAATGGCAAACCAACACACTTCCCACTCCCCGGCACCGCATTCTGTGGAAATACATCCCAGCTATAATCACAAAAAGGAAATGGATTTTATTTATTTATCTTTTTTTATTTGCGCAAACTGAAAGTATTTCACGCGGCTAACTAAGGGGGTGCATTTCACGGTAGGGGTGCATATTACAGCACAACAGCCCGTTTCATCGCAACGTCCGTATTGCTCACTTCCGTTATGTTGTGGCTTTTGCGTTTGTGTTTCCCGTTAATGGGAAATGTGATTGTAATTTTGAGTCAAATGCTCACAGTTGAATAGGTTCATCGACTCGTATTTTAGCAAGAAAGACTTTCTTATTTTTAAGCGCTAGTCTGTCCAGATGTTGGATCAAGCTAAATCTGTTCTATGACAATCCTAGGAAATTTGGCTTCCCCATATAGCGCCGCCTATCTGTTGTAAAGCAAACATAGTGAACTTCACTGTCCTCGTTATGTAACAAAAATTAAAGCAAATCAGTTTTGGCAAAAGTTATAATTTAACTGATCCTGTTCTGTATTACAGTGTCCGATTACAGAAGAGGGGGACAGCAGGATGGAGAGAAACTTGACTGTAATACAGGAAGCGAGGCAATTGAGAGAGCAGGAGCTTCAGAGTATAGCCATACCCCCCAATGCAACACAGTTGGCAGATCTTTCACAAACATGCCTGGACAATATCGCATTCCTCCTGAGACATCTCAAGGACAGATATATTTATCAAGCGAACCTCTTCAATGAGACTGAGGTCCTCAACAAACTGTGTCTCCTCCACTCTCAAATGGCACATGCTGCTAATTACGCCAATGACAACAGACGGCGAGCACATGAGATGAATCTAATGAGAGAGGAGCATTGGAGAATGGCACAGGTGGAAGGTCGCTTGCAAGCCATCCTGGACGGGGCTGCAAACCTCCAGATATCGCTCAAGGAGAAATGTATTGATGAAGACGAAGCTCTCTGTCAGAGTAAGATCTTCCAGAGACAGTGCCTCCTAAAATCCAAAGAGGCAGATGATGCTCTATCCGCCAAGGAGGCCATGGAGAAAGAAAACGAGTCAATTCTTCAAGACAAATATGTGCTACAGGAGCAGTTGGAGGCTCTGCAGAGAGACACCATCCTGCAGAGAGCCGCCACCCAGAAGTATCGGGCGTTAATTCAAAACGCTAGATTTGTTCTTGAAAGCAACTTGGACCAGATGCAATGCCTCTTTCGGGGGGTTTGCCAAGGGGAGCTGAGACAGCAAAAGATAGGGGTTACCCTCCTCCAGGCACAGGAGGTGTTAAATATACACCTCCAGCAGTTCCAGGAGGAGTCTTGTCTCCTCTTGGAGAATGAGGAGACCTCCAGGGCTACGAGTGCAAATGACAGAGAGCAGGTGGTGGCCCTGCAGACAGATGCCATCCTGCAGACAGCCACTGCCCTGAAGGTGCACGAGATACAAACTGCTGCCCAGGAGGAGAAAACAAAGCCTCTAGTGGAGCAGGTGGAAGTCCTCACTGACAATACGGAGCTTTGGGAGCAGAACACTAAAGAGATGGCTGCTGCCCTCCTCCAGGCAGAGGAGGATTTCAAAAGACACCTCCAGCAGTTGCAGGAGGAAAAGGAGATTCTCCTTATGCGTCAAGAGGACCTCCTTCTTCAGAATGAACAGTGGCTCATCAACTCCAAAGACACGGAGGCTGCTGGTTCTGCCAAAGAGCCCATGGAGCTGATCCTATTAGAAAAAATCGTGCTCCTACAGGAGGTGCAGGATCTGCAGAGAGATGTTGCCCTGAAGGATGAGGCGTTACAGCGAACTGCCAACATGCTTGGTAATAACTCTCACCTGGCGCAATGCCTCTCTGAGGAGCTTCGCCGAGGGGAGCCGAGAAAAGAAAAGATAGCGGCGTCCCTCCTCCAGGCAGAGGAGGTGTTGACTAGACAGCTCCAGGAGGAGATTTGTCTTATCCTGGACAATGAAGAGTGCTCCATGAATGGCAGAGGAGATGGCAGAAACAGGTATGATCACTGTGTATCTAGTGGCAGATGGAAGAAACAATGCACATGTAACTTTTTCTATGTGTCTCAGTGAAATGGATCAAATAAGTTTGCAGTAATGTCAGAAAATCAGTGTACAGCAGTAGGACGTGTTAAAGTGTATTAACAGTGGAATGACGAGAGTTTTGTACTTTACAGAGCTTCACCTAAGGGGGAAACAGCCCCAACTGACGAAGAGGAGAAGGAGGAGGCCAGGGCAGGAGCAACCTCCCCTGTTGAAAAGGAGGAAGAAATAATACTTAACAGTCCAGAACCCTTGGAAGAATGCACTGTAAGAAGTTTTTGCCCTACAGAAGCACCCTTACCTGCAGAAGAGGAGACGGAGGCCAAGGGAGGACACAAGTGTAAGAAGGGCCGTCTCCGGCGTTTCTTCACCAGGCTGAGGAGGATCTTCTGCTGCTCTTGTTCCCAAAATGACTAAGGTCTCTCTTGAAAGAGCCATTTTCTCATCAACACTGCTACTCAATGCCTTAAAAAAAATAATTATTATAATACGGCCTTAAAAAAAAACTAAAAAAAAACGGCCTTATTAATTACAAAAAAAAGAGGTTTGGAGGATGTAAGAAAGGAGACGGCACGCCAAGTGTGTCTTGTATACTTGTATGAGGTGTGTATACATGCATATATACTTTGACTAACATATATTTGCAATGTTACCAGTGGAAATAATCACAGAACAAATGCAGTCGATGTGAGTATCTTCAGGACTGTAGCTTTGATTTTATGTTGTGGTGTTATTCAGCTATTATGTTCACTACTAAATGCAACTTAGAGCATTTTAAACCACGAGATATTCTTGGCTTGGCGGTCCTGTATTACTAGGGGCCCCCTTTTTTAAACAGTGTGAGTATTGAGTGATTGTATCCCCTGAAAGGCTCTACATACACCGCAGGTTCAGGGAATGCTCTTTTATTTGCACACTGAACTGAACTACCCAAATACCGACACTGGCTGGAGGCCATTAACCGCCACAAGAGTTGGGCTATGGTGGCCCAACTAAATTGTCCATAGGTGTGAATGTGTGTATGTGGGTGCACACGCATGTGTATGTGTGTGTGTCGGCCCTGTGATGGCCTGGCAGCCTGTCCAGCATCCCGCGATCCCGATTGGGATGAATGACTTGGATAATGGATGGATGGACGGATGGATGTACGGATATATTTACGTTTTGATACAAACATGCTGACATTCCTTTGTATTAATCTGCTATGGAGACTTCATTGTATTTGTAAAGGGAAAGGATCTTGTTTCTTTAAAAGATTGTGACGC
This sequence comes from Lampris incognitus, assembly GCF_029633865.1. Taxonomy (NCBI): domain Eukaryota; kingdom Metazoa; phylum Chordata; class Actinopteri; order Lampriformes; family Lampridae; genus Lampris; species Lampris incognitus. The sequence goes on along the minus strand of NC_079225.1, from coordinate 12,717,784 downwards.
AATAGGTCAGCAGAAAAAAAGGAAGGAAGCTGTGTTTTTGTTTTTTTATGTTCTCAACTTTTTTTATTGACATGTTTACAAATAAAGTTTCTAGAACTAGAGCGGACTGTGTGTCGCCTTCATTTGGTGGGTGCAACATAAATTTGGTGTTTCCACCCGGTTTGTAACAAAGTTCAGGACATTTGCTGACCAACTAACTGAAGAACAAAACCAAGAGGACGGTGTTGGCACTGAGGAGCTGAACATTCAAGTACACGACAATGGACGAGAGCAACAGCAGTGACATGAAATTGAGTACTTAACTATCTAGCAAGATGTCACCTGAGTATAAAGCTACATTACTGGAGATACAAGGAAAATTACCAACACTTTCCGTGGTGGAATTGAATTACTACAGTGCTCATTGATAAACATGGTGGTTAACAAGAATAACACTCATTTCGCTCGTTGAGGACTTATCCTGCAACTATTGGAGGGCCATGCAATTTCGCTTGAGGATGAGGGACTGTCCCTATTGTTAGAAGTTAACCAGAAAATTGATACGCTGAGAGGCAAGTGTTTTAAGTGATGACAGCAATTCCAATCACACGGTATTATTCAGTATTAATATTGTTGATCATTACTTCTACTCGTGTGTCTATATTACGATGTCCAAATAACAAACTTAGTTTTCTTCAGATTTGATGATCATTTGTTTCTGTAAAACCACATTTTTAACTTTTTCATTTTAGCTGTGAGCAACTCCAAAAGCCCCTGTAAATTCTCCCTGGAACAAAAAATGGCTGTGTCTTTAGCAAATAAAATGAATGAAATTCAATAGACTTGATACCTTACATATATCATTGATAAACAGAACGAAAAATGTAGGGCCTAATACTGACCCCTGTGGGACTCCACAAGTAATGTCCATGCATGTTGATTTATAGTCACCTATCTGCACAAACTGTCTGTTTCCAATATAACTTTTCAGCCTATTTAGCCCCACCCCTCTGATACCATGTCATTTTATTAAGTACTATTTCATGGTCAATTGCGTCAAACTTTTTTTTTTTAATCTGTGAATACTCCCACTGTATACTTCTTATCATACAACCAATTATTTCTTCTATTAGCTCCATTAATGCCATAGATGTCGATCTTTTTGATCAGAGCCCATACTGACTGTCTGACCACAATTTATGTTTCTCAATGGAATTATCAAACCTTGCAGTATAGAGTTTCTCCAAAATCTTAAGAGAACTGTGAAAGCAAGGACACAGGCCTGTAATTGGTCGAGTGATGTCTATCCCCAGCTTTATATCGTGGGATAACTTTAGCAATTTTCATATTGCATGGAAATGTACCAGTTTTGAAAGACAAGTTGCAGATGTAAGTCAGTCGGTTTACAATACCATCAACGGCTTTCTTAACAAAAGTCATATAAATTCCATTGCAGTCAGTCGATGTTTGGTTCTTACTCTTGTTAACAGTATCAACAATTTCCTTTCCTTCTACAGCTCTCAGAAAGTTTAAGCTTTGAATTCTATCTCCACAATACTCAATAGCCCCCACCTCTTGGCTGTGGGTCCTCGATTTCTTCTGCCAGTTTTGGTCCCACACTTACTAAAAATTTGTTAAACCCATTTACCACATCATTCATATTGTTTATAGTTTTATCATTGTCCATGAAATACTGAGGGTAACTTGTTGATCCATTTCTACTACTACTACTACTACTACTACTACTAATAATAATAATAATACTACCACTACTACTACTACAACTATTACTACTTTCGGCTGCTCCCGTTAGGGGTCGCCACAGTGGATCATCCGTTTCCATCTCTTCCTGTCCTCTGCATCTTCCTCTGTCACACCAGCCACCTGCGTGTCCTCCCTCACCACATCCATAAACCTCCTCTTTGGCCTTCCTCTTCTCCTCTTCCCTGGCAGCTCCATATTCAGCATCCTTCTCCCAATATACCCAGCATCTCTCCTCCACACATGTCCAAGCCATCTCAATCTTGTCTCTCTTGCTTTGTCTCCAAACCGTCCAACCTGAGCTGTCCCTTTAACATACGCCTTCCTAATCCTGTCCTTCTTCATCACCCCCAACGAAAATCTTGTGTTAATCTTAATTGTTAATCTTAATCTGTTGAAACTCTTCAACAGTCTTTCTCACCCGTTTAGGCTCCATCTGGGGTACATGGTGTGGTGGTGTCTTTCGTGTGGGCCTAATTGGTGAAAAAAATTAACTTTTTTACAGTAAAAGCCTTGTATCTTTTGTTTTACCATGATCTATTCTGTTCTGTTGTTACTAAGCAATGCAACATATTGCATTCATTAGCACGAGAAGGGGGGAGGGGGCTGGAGCCCCCCCTAGTGGTGGGTGCAGCCCCCCCCCCGAGTAGTGGCAGGTGGCTGTGTAACATCTTAGACCGATGCCTAAATTTTCCTAATGTACAAATGCAAAAAAAAAAAACACACCTATATTTTCCACAGTGGGCTAGAGCTGTGTGGGATGTATATGTGCTGGGATACAGGCGGGGACTGAATGTTATGTTTATATATCTGTACATATATCTGTATGTTGTGGTGTGGTTATCTGCTTCTGTGCATGCACTGGCTGTGAGAACACATTTCCTGTGGGACAATAAAGGCAATATCTATCTATCTATCTATCTATCTATCTATCTATCTATCTATCTATCTATCTATCTATCTATCTATCTATCTATCCACTAGTAAATGCATTGTAAGACACTCTGGATAAGCGTGAATTTTAAATGTAAATATACAGTACTGTGGCATAGGCAGAAATCACAGTGTGGGTGGGTAAAGAGAAAATCAGGTGGGCCTAGCTGGTCCAGGACCAATCACACTTAATAGGCTCTGAAACGCAAATTTTACCCAAAATAGGCAATTACAACTATACTTGCCTGAATGCAACACATTGTAATCATAAAAGGCTTAAACATCATCAGAGGTAATGTTACAAGCACCAAGACCAACATTAACAGCCTCACACAGCCTGGCACGGTGGCCACACACACACACACACACACACACACACACACACACACACACACAGATGACAGTCACAACAGCGTCGTTAATGATGCATCTTCTAATCTTAGTGAACGTTCTCTTGAACGTCAACTTCATTACCATATATGGTATTTTGAACGTGGTCACGTGGGAATCCGTGAATTCGTCACGGTTTAGGGTTTGTAAGAGCGCGCAGCAGCCGCGGCAGTTATTCGATTGTTTGATTTCGGAGAGAACGCATCGACTCAGAGTCACACACAGCGAAGTGAGAAAAGAAAGAAGTACAAGACAACACACACGAGAGCTGGTCTGAACCACAAGTCCCATCAGCAGGAAGGCAACCAGCAGGTAGAAATACACCAAGCCAGACAGGTGAGGGTCCAAGTCAGACAGACGGTTCTTGTAGTGATACTTACAGACTTTGTGTTTGCCACTGATATGTTGAGCATACAGAAACACATTTAATCATAGGCGGCGCTATTAGGAGGCTAGGAAATATAACTGTAACCCGCACTTTGCGTTCGGCCGTCGTCTCCCTACACGCCCTGGGACTCTGCGTTGTGTTTGTTGTAGTATGATGTTTGCGTGGAAAAGGAAGGAGGCGGAGGCTTGGGATCGTGGCTGAGACCTGGACACTTTACTGGCACTCGCTTACACTTCACCTCTCATCAATCAGCTGGCCGCTGGCCTCATCATACTCACAGCTTCCGGCAGAAGAATAAAAAAAATGTCTTTCTTTCTCAATAAAATTAAAATAAAAAGTGCAAATGTGCAAATAAACACATCTCATATCAAAATGCTACCTTATGGCAAAACCACAGCAAATGTCATCCATTATAAATTAAATGAGGCACTTCTTACCCATAAAATTAAACAAAAAAACCATGGATAATCTGCTCAAATAATACTGCATCCTGCGTTATATGCCATGCTAATGCTCAACAGGCTAGCCAACACTTTTTGTCACATTTCCCTTGCCAAATACAATGTTCGACATCAAACTTTAACTAGGTTATAAGCAAACTTGTCTATTAACACCACAGAATAAACAGTTAGACAATATGTGCGATATAAATCAATATTTTTATGATAATGCAGACCGCCAGTAACACTGCTCACCTTCCGGCAGAAGAATAAAAAAAAACATGTGATCAACGTAGCCTTTTGCCCGGGACAAGACTTAGGGGTACGGTGCTGCAAAAGGGACAAACATCGCCATTTGCGGCATTCCCAGGGGAACATATAGCGTAACAGTGCCACCCTGTGGCGGATTTGCATTACTACCTTACATCTACCCCTTCTTTAATTGATGGCGTCCCAGCCATCAGACCAAACAAAACAAAACAAATAAAACTTATGAGCATAAACATTAAAACAGATCACACTGAAAGTGACGTATTAATACCATGAGTTGCATATGAAATGTAGATGTGTAAATGCAATCAAAGTAAATAAACCATTAATAAAACTTGTTTGTTTTGGGGGTTTTTTCCGTGGATTATACGTGCCCTGCTACTCTCTCTGCTATGGCCCTCTGCCACAATGTCCAGCCCCTCTCTATCTTCTGCTGTTCCTCTTTTGATCTCACCACCTGTGACTCGTAAGACAGTTTCTTTGGGGGACGTCGAGTTCTCTGTGGGTTCCTCCTCAGGCTGGGGCCATCAAGTGCGTTGGTGTCGCTGACATTTATGTCCTCTTCCCCCCCTTGACTCACTTTTTCGGCTTCCTCCCCATTACCTCCATGCCATCCACCTCCCAGTCCCCCATGTCAGACTCAACTCCTGCACTTGTTGCTGCACCAGCCCGCTCCACCGGAAGAAACATACACTGTGTAAGAAGGTTGCGGTGAACCACTCTCTCTTTTTCACCATCCTCTGTTCGGACCACATATACTGGTATACTGGTGTGTTTCTTCACCACAATGTATGGGCGTGACTCCCATCTGTCTCCCAGTTTCTGCCGTCCCTCCACATGACATATTTTGACCAAGACTCTGTCCCCTGGGCTGAAACCTTGACTCTTTGCCTTTTGATCATAGTACCTTTTCTGCTGCTCTTTTGCATGTCGTGAGGCCTGGTTAGCCTGAGTATAAGCTTCCGACAGACAGTCATGCAGGGTCTGGACATATTCACTATACTCACATGGCTCTTTGGTGGTAGAAAGCCCAAAAATCAGGTCGACTGGGAGTCGTGGATGTCTACCAAACATTAGGTAATACGGTGTGTACCCAGTAGAGTCATGTTTGGTGCAGTTATACGCATGTGTCATTGCATCCACATACTCATGCCAGCGGGGTTTCAGGTGAGGCTCTAGTGTCCCCAGCATGTCCATGAGAGTCCGGTTGAACCTTTCGGTGGTGCCGTTACCCTGGGGGTGATAGGGGGTTGTGTGTGTCTTAGTGACACCAGTACACTTACACAGCTCTTTCACCACAGCACTTTCAAAATTACGCCCCTGGTCTGCATGTAGTTTTGCTGGGAATCCAAACCGACAGAAAAAGTTCTTCCACAGTACCTTCGCCACTGTACAGGCTTTTTGGTCTTTAGTGGGATAGGCCTGGGCGTACCGGGAGAAGTGGTCAGTGACAATAAGCACATTTTCTATGCCTCCCTTTGATTTCTCCAGAGTCAGAAAGTCTACACACACAAGTTCCATAGGAGCGCTGCTGTGAATACTGACCAGGGGAGCCCTGAGGCCTGCAGTCGGAGTCTTTCTGAGGCAGCACCTTTCACACTGCTCACACCAAGCCTTGATTTCCTGGAACATCTTAGGCCAGTAAAATCTCTCCCTTATCATCTGCAGCGTTCTCTCAAACCCTAAATGCCCTGAGTCATCATGAAGTGCAGTCTTGACGGATGTGTGAAATCTCTGGTAGTACCAGCTGCTCTACTACTCCCCTTTGTGACAGTCTTGGACCTGACGATACATTATTCCATCCCTTACTAATAACCTCCGCCACTCTTTTAAGAGAAGGCAAACCTGCCTGCCACCACCAATCCTCTCGCTGCGGCTCGGTTTTTGGTTCACACTTTTAAAGTGCAAAACGGGACCGATTACAGCATCCTCTTTTTGCCCTGCACGAATCTCCTGTTTTGTCAATGCAGGTAGAGAGTCCATCCCCACATCTTGATAGGATTCACCGAGCATGTGTGACAGAGGTTCTTGATGCTCAGGTCCCTCTGAAGCGGAGCTTTCCAGTTGTTGGGGAGATTGTTCCTCTACACACCTTTGTACTTTGGCTGATACAAGCTGAGGGCAGGTTTGCAGGACTTGGGTGACCTCCTGGTTAGACAGCCGGGAGAGGGCATCAGCGTTCGCATTATTCTGTCCCCTTCGATACTGCACATCAAAATCAAATGCTGACAGCCGAGACACCCACCGCTGACCTGTAGCATCCAATTTTGCAGACGACATGACGTACTTGAGGGGGTTATTGTCTGTCTGGACTGAGAACTTGCGCCCATATAGATGGTCATAGAACTTGTCGGTCACTGCCCATTTCAGAGCGAGGAACTCTAGTTTGTGTGCAGGATACCTCGTCTCTGCTGGGCTCAAGCCTCTGCTGCCATAAGCTATGACTCTCTCGACTCTGTCCTGAACTTGGGCTAATACAGCACCAAGCCCCTCCCCCGAGGCGTCAGTCTGGAGCAGAAAGGGTAGGCTGTAGTCTGGATAGCCTAACACTGGAGCAGTTGTCAATCTTTCTCTCAGTGACTGAAAAGCCTCCTCACACTCATCAGTCCAGACAAAGGGCGGGTCAGGCACTAACCTCTTCTTCCCCCCTCTCCGTTTCTTTCTAGGGTCACCAGCGGTAAGGCGGTACAGGGGCGCGGCCAAGGTAGAGTAACTGCACACAAACCGCCTGTAATATCCGGTGAATCCCAGGAACTGAAGCACCTCTTTACGATTCGTGGGCCTCGCCCAGTCCTTGACTCTGCTGATCTTCTCTGGGTCTGTCCTGATGCCCTCCGCAGACACTAGGTGACCCAAGTAGTGCACCTCCTTTCTCACAAGCTGACATTTGGAAGGCTTCAACTTCAAGCCATGCTCCTTCAGTCGATCGAACACCAGCTGCAGCCTCTCCAGATGCTCATCAAAGGTTTTAGAGAATATGATCAGATCATCAAGGTAGATCAGGAGATGGGTGAAGTTCAGATCGCCAAAACAGCAGGTCATGAGTCTCTGGAAGGTGGACGGAGCGTTTTGAAGGCCGAAAGGCATTCTGTTGGCTTCAAACAGCCCCATGGGAGTACTGAATGCTGTTTTGTGTTTGTCCTGCTCCGCCACCTCTACCTGCCAGTATCCAGATGTGAGATCAAGTGTTGAGAAATACTTTGCTTGACCCAGAGCCTCCAGGGCCTCCTCTATTCTGGGCAGTGGAAATGCATCTCTTGTGCTGCAGGCGTTAAGCCTTCGGTAATCGATGCATAATCTTAGTGATCCGTCTTTCTTGGTAACAATCACTACTGGCGAAGCATATGGACTCTTACTAGGCCTGATAACCCCTGCTGTTTCCATTTCTGTCAGCAACTTCCTCACATCCTGCCACTGTGAAGGGGGAATCTTGCGGTACGGGAGTCGAAAGGGCTTTGAGTCGACCAGGGGGATTTCGTGCGGCACTGTTTTTGTGTGGCCGTAGTCCATTGAGTGCTGTGAGAACACCCCCATATTCCTCTCCACAAGCTCTTTTAGGAGGGCGCGCTGGCGCTCATTCTCCACTGCTGCCTCACTTATGTCCACCCCACCACTGCTCACAACTTGGTGCAGACACCGGTATGTCTCTTTGTTCTCCTCATTTTGATGACAACCCTGTTCCGTGGCGGAAAAATCCACAACACTGTCCACCAGGAAGGCGCTGGCCAGCTGTGTGTGTGGTTTGATTGTGACAGTTTGTTGGGACAGGTTCATCACTCTGACAGGAGCACAGCCTTTCTTCACATCTGCAAGAACTTTGGCGACCATAAGGTCCTGAGGAAGCCGAATGGAGGCGTGGCCTTCAATTAGCGCTGTGTATGTCTTTCTTTGTGGGCCAGTTTTGATTTTGCACATTAAGTCCATCTCTTTCCCTCCCGGGATGCGTATTTTACGGCCAGTGTACACAGCAGGGCCCACCATGTCGTCTGCTCCTGTATATTCAGTGTCGCCAGTTTCCAGTAAAGCTGTGTACCACTCTGGATGGCTTTCCTTCACCCGCTGAAGATATTGCTCCCCATAGGTTGCTTGGAGGTGCCTCCTGGCGGCACGGACGACATTAGTTCCCACAAGCAGTGGGACGGAGGAGCGATACTCGGAGTCAGGGACAACAAAAGCCGGCACTCTCTGGAACTCTTTCCCCAGCACTTTCAACTTAATACGCAGGACACCAGAGTAAGGCACATCCTGACCTGCTGCACCTGCTATGGGTATTTTAGAGGGCCGTAGTTTCTGTCCATGGAGGTCAGGGTGGTTGCACCAGTATCCGTGAGTAATACCGGTTACCTGAGAGCCGGAATCGATAAGAGCCCTGCACTTTAATCCATTGACTTCCACCTCACCCTCATTCCTGGGACCCACAATAGGAATGTCCTCTACTCCATCATCAGTATCGCTCACCTGCAGTGGGGGGTCTTGCTGCTTGCCCATGGTTGCCCCAGTTACCACAGGCTCTAGGCGTTTAAATGCTGCGTTGAGTGGGGCGTGGTGCTCTCTGCGGAGGTCGCAGGCTGGGGTCGGTGAGTCCAGGGCAGACTGGGATCTGGGAGCACCGCTCGACATACTCGGGCTATATGCCCTTGCTTCCCACACCGGTAGCAAACAACACTGGAGCCCTGAGTAACTGTTCTGGGAGATGGTTGGGGCCTTAGTGGAGGTGCAGGGGCTGGTGCAGGGGTAGGTGCAGCAATTCTCAACTCAAGGTGAGCCAACTTGGTCACCTGTTCTTCTTGGCTAAGAGCTAATTTCTTGACCATATCTTTAAGCTCTGTCCACTCTGAAGTGTGTTTTGACCTCTCTGACCTCATATTGGTATCACATTCTGATGTGACCTGCACCTGGGTGAGCGCTTTCTTTGTCTTGTGTTGTGACTGGAACTTCTGAGTCTCTTTTGCAAGGTTTCTAAGCTCTGCTTGCAGCTCCCGGAAACTCAAAAGCCTGGGCTTCATTGGTGCGATCCTTGCATACACCATCTCATCCATAAGCCCTCTTAGAAACTGTCGAGTGAGTTTACTATCACGATCAGGAAATTGCCTGCCCCCTCTCTGACTTTCCTCTACCGCTCTCAGTGTTGCCTCCAGAGCAATAGCATAAGAGCAGGCAGACTCTCCGGACCTCTGGCTGCGCTCATAGAAGTCGGCTAGTGGATCAAGTGAGCCTTGTGTGTCGCTGTATTCAGCCCTGAGCTCCTCATACGCCTTCTCTGGAGTCTGGTCGTGGGGGGGTAGGTTCAGGACTAGCTTCCTGGCCTCACCGCTCAGGTGTCGCACAACAGTCGAAAAGCGGAGGTGTGTGGGGAGCTCGATTGCCTCCAGAAGGTACTGCATATCACAAACCCAGTCTTCTACAAGTATTTTGCTGTCTGGATTGCCAGTGAAGATTTGGACATTTTTTACCTGATGAGTTTGCATGAACCTACCATATGCAGCTGGTGGAAGGGTTGTGTTGGCTGCGGCTCTGACGGCAGCATTCATTGGGGGCTCATACGGACATGGGTGCATGTGCGGGGTGGTGGATGGGTGTTGTGGGAGTGTGTTGTGGTACATGACAGCTCGAGGGTCTGAGGCAGGGGCTGTGTGGTTAGGGGCTACATGTTGCACTGCTAGTGGGGTGGTCACCTCTTGGGGGTAGAGGGCAGCAGGCTGTGACATATGCAGCTGGGGGATTGATCCATGCTGCAAACTTTGAAGGGTCTGGCCAGTAGAAGAGAGGTAGCTCATAATGTTCATCATTGGTGGCATTTGAAAGCTTGGCATGAGGGCCTGGGGCACAGGGGGATTATATGCAGGACCAGTGTAGACCTGGGGTTTAGGCTCGGCAGCAGGGCTTTGGTAAGGAGGGGTGTCTGGGTGAGTCATGGTCGGCCGCTGTACAGTTTGCATTTCCGTGGAGGTGGGGCACGAGAGGCTGTGAATGGGCAAAGGGTGTGTGTGCTGGTTCACACTGGCTTGGGCCGGGGGATTAGGTTCCACTAATATCTGTACAGCTGGAAGGGATGCACTGGGCAGGCTGTAGTCTGGCCTGCTGTTTCGGTGGATTGGTTTGGCAGCTGGGCTGCTGTCAAAACATAGTGAGGGTGCTTGCATTGGAGCTCTAGAGGCTGGCAAGGTGGGTGCATGAGCTGGAGTGGAGTAGTGAATAGGGTAAGGTGACAGTATTGGGGGTGGTGGAGTGAGTGGTGCACTTAGTCCTGGGTATGGGGGCTGCTGACTGCTGTGGTGGTCTTGAGGGAGGATCAGCTGTTGGGTGGTGGTGGGGCTAGTGAAGTAGTTGTTAAGCTTTGGCCTCACTGATTGCTGTTGATTTGCAGCACTGGTGGTTGTTACGCCCTTGCTTGAAAGGTGGGGTTGTGTAACAGTTGTGGCTGGCTGTGGGCATCGGGGGCAGTTGGGAACCCGGTGTGGCAGCAGAGGCACCTTCTTGCTTTGACTGATAATCTGCATAGTCACTGAACATTTTGATATATTTTTTTCTAAATCACTATGACTGGTGTAACTGTTGGTGTCAAAACAGATGACTATTAATGATTCACTGTGTTCACAGAATAAGTTTAGCTGTGTATGCAAAATCTCCCCTTTTTTTCCAGTAAATATATCAAAAAACCATAATCACTATCAACTCAAAACTCACATTAAACTTGAGTCAAAATCAGATGGTCAATACACAACCCTTAACCAAAACCAAAAAATTATGAATGATATATATCAGCTTAATGTTAAACACAGTGTTCCTATAGCAGGATCTCACATAGCACACTTTTACACAACTCAAATAACAGTTAAGTTTATCGAAATATCATAAAAAGTCTTCAAATGGATATAGCAAGCTTTCAACAGTCTTTAAAGGATATTTGAAGAGGTGAGTATCTTGCCAATGCTGCAACGCCGATGACAGTAGTTCAGTCCACCACACTGTCCAGTCACTGAAGGTAACGCAGTTCAATGCAGCAGCAAAGGCGAGGACGCGAGTCTCTGTATCTCCTTGGATCTCGAAGCACCACGATCCGGGTCACGGCACCATGATGTGACCCGCACTTTTCGGCCGTCGTCTCCCTACACGCCCTGGGACTCTGCGTTGTGTTTGTTGTAGTATGATGTTTGCGTGGAAAAGGAAGGAGGCGGAGGCTTGGGATCGTGGCTGAGACCTGGACACTTTACTGGCACTCGCTTACACTTCACCTCTCATCAATCAGCTGGCCGCTGGCCTCATCATACTCACAGCTTCCGGCAGAAGAATAAAAAAAATGTCTTTCTTTCTCAATAAAATTAAAATAAAAAGTGCAAATGTGCAAATAAACACATCTCATATCAAAATGCTACCTTATGGCAAAACCACAGCAAATGTCATCCATTATAAATTAAATGAGGCACTTCTTACCCATAAAATTAAACAAAAAAACCATGGATAATCTGCTCAAATAATACTGCATCCTGCGTTATATGCCATGCTAATGCTCAACAGGCTAGCCAACACTTTTTGTCACATTTCCCTTGCCAAATACAATGTTCGACATCAAACTTTAACTAGGTTATAAGCAAACTTGTCTATTAACACCACAGAATAAACAGTTAGACAATATGTGCGATATAAATCAATATTTTTATGATAATGCAGACCGCCAGCAACACTGCTCACCTTCCGGCAGAAGAATAAAAAAAAACATGTGATCAACGTAGCCTTTTGCCCGGTACAAGACTTAGGGGTACGGTGTTGCAAAAGGGACAAACATCGCCTTTTGCGGCATTCCCAGGGGAACATACAGCGTAACAGTGCCACCCTGTGGCGGATTTGCATTACTACCTTACATAACCTTCCAACAAAACCATGACTATACCCCAGCGTGGACAACGTATTCTCATGAATAGCAGGGGGCTGTTTTCTGGGGGGGCGCCGTTCCGCGGGTCAGGGCGCGGCTTCGGGGGTCAGGCAGGGGAGGCTGTTCTGCGGGGGGGGGGCTGCTCTGCGGGGAGGGGGGTGAGCCTGCGAGGAGTAAGGGGGCTGTTCTGTAGCGGGCACGCGTCTTCTTCGGGGGGCAAGCAGGGGGGGCTGTTCTGCGGGGGGGGGCAGAGGCTGTTCTGCGGGAAAAGCACCGGGGCGGCTGTTCTGCGGGGAGGGGCACCCCTTCGGGCGGGGGGGGGCGAGCCTGCGAGGGGGCAGGGGACTTCTGCGGGGGGGGCGGCCTCTCCCCGCGGGGTGGGGCCGGGCACCCCTTCGGAGCGGGAGAGCCCGCACTTCACGCGGCTAAATAAGGGGGTGCGTTTCACGGTAGGGGTGCATATTACAGCGCAACAGCCCGTTTCATGGCAACATCCGTGTTGCTCACTTCCGTTAAGTTGCGGCTTTTGCGTTTGTGTTTCCCGTTAATGCGCCCGTGGGTTTCGACGCGTTTTGGATGTGCGGCTCGTTCGGCACGTCTCGGCCACCGTAGTACAGACCCACGGCGCGCGCCTGACGCGAGTCGTGAGCGCGTCCTACTAAACGAGGCTAGTTCCCGTCGATGCAGAGAACGGTCAACTGAGCATGCGCAAGTACTCGTCGCCTCCGTTGTTTGGGTAGGTTAGGGTAAGGGGCGGGGTTAGGGTTAAAGTTAGCTAATCAGACGCAGAGTAGGGGCGGGTCTTCCTAGAATCCAGCGCCTGGATGCTACGCGGGGCGTGTGGGGGCGTGGTCGAGCCATTTCGCGCATGCTCAGTTCACCGTTCTCTACTCCATTTCCGTTCTCTGCATCGATGGGAACCAGCCTCTACCCTACTCAACGCCCCTCTCGGGTCGTCCTGGACTGTGAGTGACCACAATTTGCGACGCACAACCCACGGCGGCAGTTGCGCGGCGTCGTGGGAAAAGGGGTTAAAACAAGAACGGGTTTGAGATCCTTTGACTCCCAGCCACAGTTTTTACACCGACGCAAACACCCTTTTCATTCTGACATGTATGACTGTGAGCCTCTTAAACAATAACGAAAAACATATCTGACTGGTAAAGGCAAACTGACCTTAGAATACAGGAATGTTAATCTATGTGTAACCCACATGATTACATGTACCCTGTGACGTATGTAAGTTCCACGAGTAGCCTCTAGGAGGCACACTAGCTACAGAGTTTAAACCATAGAAACAACCGTCGACAATAAGGAAGAGAAATACGGATATTTAGAAATACGGACAACTTTGACTATGGATACTTGAATTATTGATATTTGAACTACGGATATTTGAGCTACAGGACATTTGAACTACGACAAAAAAAGATCCCTCCCACGAAGCTTCCTTGGTGAGCCGCTAGCCAAAGCTAAAAAGTAAACAGCTTTCTGTGTTCCATGTAATCATAGCCATTTACGTAGGATATCTTGATTTTATCCAAAAACAGATGATCTCCTGTTGAAGGAAGAAGGAAGACTCTTTTCTCTTGTGTTTTGTACGCTGCTGGAATCCTGGTGAGATAAGAGTTTAAAATCTTGAAATCTAAAGACTGACAATTTTCCATTGGTTGCTAAGCTAAGCTAACCCAGCTAAAACGTATATCTATGATCCTTAGCAGTTCCCATATGATTCAGAGCTTTAAAACCAGTCAGGACACCCGGTCCATAGGGTTTATTTGATGTAGGAATGTTAGACATTTTAATATAATAATATGCTTGTTGTTAAAAAAAAACTGTAAGCTCCAGTTGCCACTAGCCACCGAGCCAACTCGGGCTACATGGCATCCATGGAACCCATAGCAGCCAGCTAGACGTGAATTCACGTTGATAGTGCCGCAGCCTGGCTGCGATGACATTGTTTTTAACTGTTCTTACAGCAATAGGCTGTTGTCATTCAGCCGCATATTAGTTATATGTAGGAAATGATTTAATTCTGAGAATTGACTCTAGATTTGGGTATTTTTATTTTGTTTGTAATTGTTTGATAGAGATTGCAATTAATAAGGAATCTGTACAATTTTGTGCAGACTGGTTTTTTTTGTACCCTGAACAACCCCCCTTGCTACACCGTTTGGAACCCTTGGATACCCCCTTTGGATTGCCCCCATCATCGCCCTGGATTTGGATTCATCATCATCGCCTCTACATTAACTTGCCCCTGTGATTGTGGTAGGATCTGGACATTGCACCTTGCACAGATTGGAAGACTGAATCATTCCCCCTTTTCTTTTCTTTATTATTTCTTTGAGTGCACTCATACTTTATTTTGGATTATTTTCTTTAATTTGTTAGTGTAGAATATGGCTGCATAAGTAATATATTAGAAGGGTATAAAATAGAATATAGATAGATATAGACAATAAATAGAATATTAGGAAGAACTTTTAAAAAGTATAATAGAGTAAAATATATATATATATATATATATATATATATATATATATATATAACACATCTAATTTAGTATTGATATTGAAATAACTTTACTTTGAACTGTTGAAATAAATTGTTTTTTTTTATTGTAAACTATACCCACGAGTGTGTGTGTTGTCTTTGGGGTGAGTACTAGAATCTGGTCTAGAAAAAAACCTACACCAATCTCCACTGAACTTAGACATTAGACTGTAAACTGTCCCTGCGCAAGCATAGGCCCATTCCCCTGTCGTGCAGGTTACATATGTAAAGCATGAATGGAATTATTCTGCTGCGCCATTCCAGTTGGATGACACCAGTGATGACAACATATAGGCCTGATGGGAAATGTGATTGTAATTTTGAGTCAAGTGCTCACAGTTGAATAGGTTCAGCGCTAGTCAGTCTAGATCAGTGGTTCTCAACCTTTTTGGGGTCCTGGACCCCCTGCGTATTTTTTGATCTACCTGAGGACCCCTCCACCTGATCTTGGGGGAGGGGGGTTGCAATTTGTAGAAACAGTAGAAACTGCATTTTAAATTGCATTATAGCATTTATTCACTCTTTGGGGCAAAAATAAGAGCTTTCAGTTGTAACTTAGATATAGTTAACAAAACAGAATTCTTATGCAGTAACTTTCAGATATATGTAACAAAACAGAATATGTATTCAGTAACTTTCAGATATATGTAACAACAGAATTTTTATGGAGTAACTTTTAACAATGCAAACGGGAGCGAGATCTCTTATTAAAATACAATAAATTACGGTTGTGAAACAGATGTAATTAGAGAAAAAAGTCCCGTTACCCTTTATAGTTTAGGTAGATAAAGGTCTCAGTCACATTTGAGTAAAATAATCCTATTTCTATAAATGTCATATGATCTTTTTTTTAAAGATATTTTATTTTCACGGACCCCTTGCAATTACACCACGGACCACTAGGGGTCCGCGGACCCCCTGTTGAGAAACACTGGTCTAGATGTTGGATTAAGCTAATTTTGTTTTGTGAAAATCCTAGGACATTTGGCTTCCCCATACAGCGCCGCCTATGCAGATGATTATTGATATTTACCATCTGTTGTATAGCAAACATAGTGAACATCAGTGTCCTCATGTAACAAAAATAAAAGCACATCAATTTTGACAAAAGTTTAAAATTTTAACTGATCTTGTTCTGTATTACAGTGTCCGATTACAGAAGAGGGGGACAGCAGGATGGCGAGATCCTGAACTGTAAGTCAGGAAATGAGAAGCTGGAGAGATCAGCAGCCACAGAATATAGTGACACCCCCCACTGCATTGCAGGTGGTACAGCTCTCACAAATATGCCTGGACGATATCGCATTCCTCCAGATATGTCTCGAGCAAAGACATACTTATCAATTGAACCGCTACAGTCAGATTTCTGTCCTCGCGACAGAATGTTCACGCTGCTCTGAAGCGGAACAGGCCACTCGTTATCGCATTGAGAACGCGCAGCGACAAAAGGACTTGACTCTCATTAAAGAGGAGAAGCAGAGGTTAACGGAGATGGAAAACCTTTTGCAAGTCATCCTGCACAGGGCTGCAAACCTCCAGAAATCTTTCAAGGAGAGATGTAGTCATTGCGACAAAGTTCTCTGTCAGAGTAAGATCTTCCAGAGACACTGCCTCCTAAAATCTGAAGAGGCAAAGGCTGCTCTATCCGCCAAGGAGGCCTTGGAGAAAGAAAACGAGTCCATTCTTCAAGACAGATACACTACCGTTCAAAAGTTTGGGATCACCCAAACAATTTTGTGTTTTCCATGAAAAGTCACACTTATTCACCACCATATGTTGTGAAATGAATAGAAAATAGAGTCAAGACATTGACAAGGTTAGAAATAATGATTTGTATTTGAAATAAGATTTTTTTTACATCAAACTTTGCTTTCGTCAAAGAATCCTCCATTTGCAGCAATTACAGCATTGCAGACCTTTGGCATTCTAGCTGTTAATTTGTTGCGGTAATCTGGAGAAATTGCACCCCACGCTTCCAGAAGCAGCTCCCACAAGTTGGATTGGTTGGATGGGCACTTCTTTGAGCAGATTGAGTTTCTGGAGCATCACATTTGTGGGGTCAATTAAACGCTCAAAATGGCCAGAAAAAGAGAACTTTCATTTGAAACTCGACAGTCTATTCTTGTTCTTAGAAATGAAGGCTATTCCATGCGAGAAATTGCTAAGAAATTGAAGATTTCCTACACCGGTGTGTACTACTCCCTTCAGAGGACAGCACAAACAGGCTCTAACCAGAGTAGAAAAAGAAGTGGGAGGCCGCGTTGCACAACTGAGCAAGAAGATAAGTACATTAGAGTCTCTAGTTTGAGAAACAGACGCCTCACAGGTCCCCAACTGGCATCTTCATTAAATAGTACCTGTTAGAGCCTGTTTGTGCTGTCCTCTGAAGGGAGTAGTACACACCGGTGTAGGAAATCTTCAATTTCTTAGCAATTTCTCGCATGGAATAGCCTTCATTTCTAAGAACAAGAATAGACTGTCGAGTTTCAGATGAAAGTTCTCTTTTTCTGGCCATTTTGAGCGTTTAATTGACCCCACAAATGTGATGCTCCAGAAACTCAATCTGCTCAAAGAAGTGCCCATCCAACCAATCCAACTTGTGGGAGCTGCTTCTGGAAGCGTGGGGTGCAATTTCTCCAGATTACCTCAACAAATTAACAGCTAGAATGCCAAAGGTCTGCAATGCTGTAATTGCTGCAAATGGAGGATTCTTTAACGAAAGCAAAGTTTGATGTAAAAAAAAATCTTATTTCAAATACAAATCATTATTTCTGACCTTGTCAATGTCTTGACTCTATTTTCTATTCATTCCACAACATATGGTGGTGAATAAGTGTGACTTTTCATGGAAAACACGAAATTGTTTGGGTGATCCCAAACTTTTGAACGGTAGTGTATGTGCTACAGGAGCAGTTGGAGGCTCTGCAGAGAGACACCATCCTGCAGAGAGCCGCCACCCAGAAGTATCGGGCGTTAATTCAAAACGCTAAATTTGTTCTTGAAGGCAGCTTGGACCAGATGCAATGCCTCTTTCAGGAGTTTTGCCAAGGGGAGCTGAGACAGCAAAAGATAGAGGCTACCCTCCTCCAGGCACAGGAGGTGTTAAATATACACCTCCAGCAGTTCCAGGAGGAGTCTTGTCTCTTGGAGAATGAGGAGACCTCCAGGGCTATGAGTGCAAATGACAGAGAGCAGGTGGTGGCCCTGCAGACAGATGCCATCCTGCAGACAGCCACTGCCCTGAAGGTGCACGAGATACAAACTGCTGCCCAGGAGGAGAAAACAAAGCCTCTAGTGGAGCGGGTGGAAGTCCTCACAAACGATGTGGAGCTTTGGGAGCAGAGCACTAAAAAGATGGCTGCTGCCCTCCTCCAGGCAGAGGAGGATTTCAAAAGACACCTCCAGCGGTGGCAAGAGGGGAAGGAGAGTCTCCTTATACATCAGGAGGACCTCCTTCTTCAGAATGAAAAGTGGCTCATCAACTCCAAAGACACGGAGACTGCTGATTCTACCAAAGAGCCCATGGAGCTGATCCTATTAGAAAAAAGCGTGCTCCTACAGGAGGTGCAGGATCTGCAGAGAGATGTTGCCCTGAAGGATGAGGCGTTACAGCGAACTGCCAACATGCTTGGTAATAACTCTCACCTGGCGCAATGCCTCTCTGAGGAGCTTCGCCGAGGGGAGCCGAGAAAAGAAAAGATAGCGGCGTCCCTCCTCCAGGCAGAGGAGGTGTTGACTAGACAGCTCCAGGAGGAGATTTGTCTTATCCTGGACAATGAAGAGTGCTCCATGAATGGCAGACCAGATGGCAGAGACAGGTATGATCACTGTGTATCTAGTGGCAGATGGAAGAAACAATGCACATGTAACTTTTTCTATGTGTCTCAGTGAAATGGATCAAATAAGTTTGCAGTAATGTCAGAAAATCAGTGTACAGCAGTAGGACGTGTTAAAGTGTACTAACAATAGAATGACGAGAGTTTTGTACTTTACAGAGCTTCACCTAAGGGGGAAACAGACTCAACTGAAGAAGAGGAGAAGGAGGAGGCCAGGGCAGGAGCAACCTCTCCTGTTAAAAAGGAGGAGGAAATAATACTTAACAGTCTAGACCCCTTGGAAGAATGCAGTGTAAGAAGTTTTTGCCATACAGAAGCACCCTTACCTGCAGAAGAGGAGACGGAGGCCAAGGGAGGACACAAGTGTAAGAAGGGCCGTCTCCGGCGCTTCTTCACCAGGCTGAGGAGGATCTTCTGCTGCTCTTGTTCCCAAAATGACTAAGTTCCCTCTTGAAAGAGCCATTTTCTCATCAACACTGCTACCACATGACCAACAAAGGCCTTAAAAAAATAAAATAAAAAAAATACGGGCTTAAAAAAAAAAGAAAAATAAAGAAAAAAGGGTTTGGAGGATGTAAGAAAGAAGACGAGACCACTTCTCCTTTTCATCACAAAGCCGTGAGGTCATTTACTCCACAAAACAAACTTCTGGTTGACAGATTTATATATCCAAAATCACGCCCCTATATCTACTCACTACACTGGCCTTAAAAACAAAGCCCTAAAATATGGCCTTAAAAAAAAAGAAAGAAGGTAATACGGCCTTAAAAATACAGCATTAAAATACAGCCTTAAAAAAAATAAAATGACCTGTGTGATTCATTTTTTCGTTGTGTTATTGTTATCGGCCATTTATGATACTTAAAATGGAGGATAAACTGACATTACAGGGAGATTCGCACACCAAGTGTGTCTTGTATACTTGTACTAGGTGTGTGTCCATGCATATATACTTTGACTAACATACAGTGCATCCGGAAAGTATTCACACCCCTTCACTTTCCCCACATTTTGTTATGTTACAGCCTTATTCCAAAATGGATTAAATTCCCTTTTTGTTCTCATCAAGCTGCACACAATACCCCATAATGACAAAGTGAAAAAGGTTTTGTAGAATTTTTTGCAAATTTATTAAAAATAAGAAACTGAAATATTGCATGTACATAAGTATTCACACCCTTTGCTATGACACTCAAAATTGAGCTCAGGTTCATCCTGTTTCCACTGATCATTCTTGAGATGTTTCTACATCTTGATTGGAGTCCACCTCTAGTAAATTGACTGGACATGATTTGGAAAGGCACACACCTGTCTATATGAGGTCCCACTGTTGAAAGTGCATGTCAGAGCAGAAACCAAGCCATGATGTCAAAGGAATTGTCTGTGGACCTCCGAGACAGGATTGTATCGAGGCACAGATCTGGGGAAGGGTACCAAAAAAAAAATTTCTACAGCTTTGAAGGTCCCGAAGAGCACAGTGGTCTCCATCGTTCGTAAATGGAAGAAGTTTGGATCCACCAGGACTCTTCCTAGAGCTGGCCGCCCAGCCAAACTGAGCAATCGGGGGAGAAAGGCCTTGGTCAGGGAGGTGACCAAGAACCCGATGGTCACGCTGACAGAGCTCCAGCGTTCCTCTGTGGAGATGGAGAACCTTCCAGAAGGACAACCATCTCTGCAGCACTCCACCAATCAGGCCTTTATGGTAGAGTGGCCAAGCCTCTGCTCAGTAAAAGGCACATGACAGCCTGCTTGGAGTTTGCCAGAAAGCACCTAAAGGACTCTCAGACCATGAGAAACCAGATTCTCTGGTCTGATGAAACCAAGATTGAACACTTTGGCCTGAATGCCAAACGTCACGTCTGGAGGTAACCAGGCACCTCTCATCACCTTGCTAATACCATCCCTACAGTGAAGCATGGTGGTGGCAGCATCATGCTTCACTGTAGGGATGTTCTTGAGAGGCAGGAACGGGGAGACTAGTCAGCATCGAGGGAAGATGAATGGAGCAAAGTACAGAGAGATCCTTGATGAAAACCTGCTCCAGAGCGCTCAGGACCTCAGACTGGGGCGAAGGTTTATCTTTCAACAAGACAACAACCCTAAGCACACAGCCAAGACAACGAAGGAGTGGCTTCGGGACAAGTCTGTGAATGTCCTTGAGTGGCCCAGCCAGAGCCCAGACTTGAACCCCATTGAACATCTCCGGAAAGACCTGAAAATAGCTGCGCAGCGACGCGCCCCATCTAACCTTACAGAGCTCGAGAGGATCTGCAGAGAAGAATGGGAGAAATACCCCAAATATAGGTGTGCCAAGCTTGTAGCTTCATACCCATGAAGACTTGAGGCTGTAATCGCTGCCAAGGGTGCTTCAACCAAGTACTGAGTAAAGGGTGTGAATACTTATGTACATAAAATATTTCAGTTTCTTATTTTTAGTAAATTTGCAAAAATTTCTACAAAACATTTTTTGCTTTGTCATTATGGGGTATTGTGTGTAGATTGATGAGAAAAAAAGGAATTTAATCCATTTTGGAATAAGGCTGTAACGTAACAAAATGTGGGGAAAGTGAAGGGGTGTGAATACTTTCCGGATGCGCTGTATGTTTACAATGTTACCAATGGAAATAATCACAGAACAAATGCAGTCGATGTGAGTATCTTCAGGTCTGTAGCTTTGATCTTATGTTGTGGTGTTGTTCAGCTATCATGTTCACTACTAAATGCAACCCAGAGCATTTTAAACCACGAGATATTCTTGGCTTGGTGGTCCTGTATTACTAAGGACCCCTTTTTTAAACAGTGCGGGTATTGAGTGATTGTGTCCCCCGAAAGGCTCTACATACACCGCAGGTTCAGTGAATGCTCTTTTATTTGCACACCGAACTGAACTACCCAAATACCAACACTGGCTGGAGGCCATTAACCGCCACAAGAGTTGGTTGCCAGCCAGCCCCCAACATTGTCCCAGTCACACAATAACTGAAAACCACACAACCACAATAACCAAAACATGAACACATCACTAAAACGGTTTTAACATAAACCTTAACAGTCCCATGAGCTATGCCCCCCCCCCAGCACAGAACCGCCGAGATTGTGACCGGCCTCCCCCGGTTACTGCAGTATTATTTCCATAAGCTGTTTTTGTTGACGCGACCTGACCCCGGAGAAGCGGCTGATGATGAGATGAGATGTTTTTGTTTCGACCTGGAATCAGGAAGTATCCCAAAGCAACAGAGAAAGAATATTTTACATTTATTTACTTCACTTCACTGCCGCTTTACACTCCATCCATGAATACCTGGTTTACTGTCGTTTTATCAGTCAGTCTGTATGTCTGTTTCTTTGTCTCTGTATCTGTTGCTATGCAATGATTGTCCTTCATAGATTGAGCTGAGTGGCAGCACGGTGGCGCAGTGGTTAGTGCGGTTGCCTCACACCAATAAGGTCCTAGGTTCAAGCCCCGGGGTAGTCCAACCTTGGGTGTTACATATATCTGAAAGTTACTGAATACATATTCTGTTTTGTTACATATATCTGAAAGTTACTGAATACATATTCTGTTTTGTTACATATATCTGAAAGTTACTGAATACATATTCTGTTTTGTTACATATATCTGAAAGTTACTGCATAAGAATTCTGTTTTGTTAACTATATCTAAGTTACAACTGAAAGCTCTTATTTTTGCCCCAAAGAGTGAATAAATGCTATAATGCAATTTAAAATGCAGTTTCTACTGTTTCTATCAAATTGCAACCCCCTCCCCCAAGATCAGGTGGAGGGGTCCTCAGGGTAGATCAAAAATACGCAGGGGGGTCCAGGACCCCAAAAAGGTTGAGAACCACTGGGCTAGTGTAACCGGGAGTATTCTTGCTCGGTGCGGGATTCGAGACGAGGTGTACTGCACCACAAGGCGACATCGCTAACCGCTCGGCTAAAGGGTCAGACCCGTTAGCTAGGGGCTAACCTACACACTGCTAGCTAGGCACGGCGGCCATCAGAACAACACAGCAGTATAACAATAAACCACTTTTCCATCTTAATGGTTCGCAGCAATTCCAATCCAGCAGTGAAACGTCACCCGCCGAACAACTTGACGTGGCAACGGTTCAATAATCCAATCTTTGCCAAATGAACATGGCTGACTAACAGGTCACGAATCATCTTCACCAGCTGAACTTGATCAAGGCAACGGTTAAAACAAGTTAGACTCTTCCTGTCGTCAACAACGAGGTCATTCTGTCGCCATAACCAAGCGTCCCCCGACTCGTTTGGGATTTTAAGAAGCCCTCCCTTTGAGAGTTTTCGTTCAATTTCAAAATGATCCATTGCGTACGCTAGTTGTTAGTGTAACCGGTTATATCCGAAAGTAGTAGTAGTAGTAGTAGTAGTAGTAATAATTTCTTTCACAGACTGATTAGAGGGTGGGGGGGGGGTTTCAGTCGCTTTTACGCATCTAAACAATCAGACAGAGTTGTTCTACTCCCCCAGAGCTTGTTCTTGCTGAAGCAAGTTACCAACATTAGTATTATGTCTTAAGAAGTACAGAAACAATCCCCAGATTTTATCAAAAACACTTTGTTTACGTCTAACAATATACATTATCTTTTCCACTGACATGTTTGAAGCCATTTCTTTAACCCACATACCAATTCTTGGTCCATCAACACGTTTCCAATTAAGAGCAATTACACGTTTTGCTTGTAATATACACATATCTATA
The DNA here is from genome assembly GCF_029633865.1 of Lampris incognitus. Lineage (NCBI taxonomy): Eukaryota > Metazoa > Chordata > Actinopteri > Lampriformes > Lampridae > Lampris > Lampris incognitus. Next base: position 12,694,632 of record NC_079225.1, on the reverse strand, counting down.
AATCTGAACTCATTGCTGTGTAGATGTGGGATGGTAGGATATAAACCAGGAATAAAAAGCTTTGGACTCAATGGTAATTTCTTTGACAAAATTTGATCAATCATATCAACAACATCTTGCCAGAAGGTTTTCACTTCCACACATTCCCATATACAGTGAAACAGCGTTCCCCTTGCCTCACTACACTTAATACAGGTATCAGGAATATTGTCATTAAACTTGTGCAATTTAACAGGAGTTATATATGTACGCATCAGCCATTTATACTGTAGAAGCTTTAGGTTGCTGCTAACTGTCTGTCTCTGGGCCTCTTTACATGCCTCACTCCATTCTTCTAAAGATATTTCCTCCTCTATATCTCCCTCCCATAATCTCAGTTTTGTCTCTGATGATTCATCAGATCCAGATACAAATAAGTCATACATAGTTGAAATTAAACCTTTATCATAACAGTGTTTTGTGACTGCAACTTCTAATATAGAAATGGTAGGAAAGCCCGCCTATAGTTAGCCAAAACACTGACCCGAGGACTGAATAATTCTACTAGTGTAGTCTAATGTAGTGATTGATAAATTATGCCGGAGAAGGAGAAAAAGAAGACGTACCACTTTCAGGAGGAATGGGAGGAAGAGTTCTTCTTTACCAAAGTAAATTAAAGAAGTGTGTGTGTGATTTGTGGGGCTTTAGCTAAGAGACACAGTGTGGAGAGACATGTCTACATGCCACAAGACTTTTAACAGCAGCTCCCCACCAGGCAGCACATTAAGAGCAACCGAAGCATCATTTAGGGCTGCACATTACCTAGCTAAAAACAAAAAGCCCTTTTCAGATGGCGAGGTTGTGAAAGAGGTAATGTCCGTAGTAGCAAAGATCAGAAAAACGGCAAAGATACCATCACTGCTGTCTCGGCTGTCCAGCTGAGGTCAAACACTATGGCCAGAAGAGTGTCAGCGATGTCCACGAACTTAACTTGAACAGCTTAACCATGACCCGAGTACATGAGTACATGACCTGAGTAGCTAGCGTTGACCTGAGTAGCTAGCGTTGTAGCTTTAAAGTTATTTAGCTGTGTGTTTTTACAATCCACATTGATGTAGAGTTGGTTAGTATAGGTGCGAGGGCCGAAGGCGCGAGCTGCGTCTAAGGAGCGAGGCCGCAGGCTCAGGACCCCCCCCTCCCCCTTTCAGGTTTCGTTGCGCGATTCAGACGTGATCCTGATTTTCCACGTTTTTTTGAATTACCACTGCATCATCCATCAGCAGGCAATATGTGCCAAAGCGATGGGTTTTGACCACGTCATGACTCCGTTCGTGAAGATTGTTAACAGCAACTGCTCCAAAGCCACACAACACAGGGCATTCAAAATTCTTTTAGAGGAGCTGTCAGCTGAACACGGTGACTCCTTGCTGCACACGCAGATTCAATGGCTCAGCGGGGGTAGAGTTTTACAGTGTTTTTTGTCACTTCTGGGTGACATTAAAGAGTTCATGGACTCCAGAGGGGAAGACACTACTTTGCTTCAGGACACTGAATGGATGCTCGATCCCGCCTTGCTAACAGACATCACAGGGAGACTATATCATTTGAACTGTGAATTGCAAGGCAAAGGCAAAAATGTCTCTGACGTGATCAGTGCTGTGAACGCATTCAGAGCTAAGTGGAACATTTTCTCTGTGCATTTGCAAAGTAAGACATTCCTGCTCTTTCCTTCTGTGCAATCAGTCCTAAATGCCAAGGCTCCTGCATCTGGGGCCTTGGAGAGGGCTGCAAAAAATACTCCCAACCCATATCTAGGCTTAGGCAAGAGTTTGAAGAAAGATTTCATGACTTTGATAAGCTGAAGCCATGTGTGTCATTTATTTCAAATCCTGTTGATATATATGAAATAAGTGTGCTCTCAATTGTAGAAGCAAATCGATATTTTTGTATTAACACATGGGCAAACTTGAGTACATGTGGGTACTGTATGATGGACAATGATAACAGCCAATGAAATGCGCTGAGATTGACATGTGATCTGTGCGTATATAACAGTGTGCATCTGTCAATAAAGTTTCTCTTTCTACGTTGATTCCGGTAAGAGAAGAACTGACACCCCACTGTGTATTTATTCCTCCGTAAAGTTAGCATTTATTTCGGTCTAGCACTGGGTATGCATGCCAGAATCGCTGAACAATTCAACTCTGTGCTGTGTTGCTAAGGGACCACTCGAAGACACACGTCTGTTAGCATACGCTTCTTTACTTCAACAACCCACGTCACACTCCTTCTCCCCTCTTACAGTCACTTCCATCCTATCTTGTCCTCTAGCTCTCCCTACTGTTCTCCAATCGCATCAACTCAAGACATCACATATCCGCTTTGCAAAAGATAAAATTTCCATCACCAACTATACAATCACTGCGGTGCTTATGCTGAACTGTATAAGCTATGAACAGTCTTACAATAACAACAGAATAGCTTGACCATAAAACAAATAACAGTTTCGAAATAGCAGTCTCATGCAGACACTACTAGGTCATTAAAAATAACAGTTTTGAAATAACAGTTTCATACAGACAGTACTAGGTCTATAAGAAATAACAGTCTCGAAATAACAGTTTCATACCAACAATAGGCTACTCTTGTTTTAGTTTACTGTCCTCACATAACATAGTCCTGTGCCCAAGCCGGCGGCCTCCTGACCCTGACCTCTCGCAGAGGGGGCCGAGCATGTAGTGGGTCAGGATGGACTCGGCTACAGTCTATGTCAGGCCCCTCGGGAGGAACAGCCTGCCCAGGGTCTGCGTGACCCTGAAGGGGTAGGGCTGACGTGAGATAGGATGCATTCCAGGTGCGCACATCAGAGAGTCTGTAAGTGTACTGGCCTCTTTGTCCATGCACCTGAAGAGGGCGAGAGTACTTTGACTGTCTCTTGCATAGTATACCTGGTCTCCTAACCCTGACCCAAGACCCAGGAGGAAAGTGCACTGCTTTTGCCCTTCTCTTCTTGCCTGCATACTCCTTCATCTTCCTCTGCTTCTCTTTCACTGTTTGTGCTGTGTTTTGTGCTTGTAGGGATGTGACAGGCTGTGGTTTGTGGAGGCCTGTCACATGGAGTTTGGTGTGCATCTGACGTCTATGCAACAGCTCTGCAGGGGAGCATTGAGTGGTGGCATGCCTGGTTGCCCCGTAGACCTGGAGAAAGTCTCTGGTTGATGCTGTCCACTCCTTTCCTTCTATTGTCGCAGTCAGTAGACTATCCTTCAGACATCGATTAAATCTCTCAATTTCCCCATTGGCCTGGGGGTAGTAGAGTGAGGAGCGTTTGTATGCAATTCCCCTGTCCTTGAGAAAAGATTCCATTTCCTGTGAAATCAGTTGACTACCATTGTCTGAGATGAACTCTTTTGGTTTTTCTTCCCTGCTGAACACTGTAGACAGGAAGTGGATCACTGATGCAGAAGTAACTTGGGACATGAATGCAACCTCAGGCCACTTGCTAAAGTAATCTATGATGGCAATAGCAAAACGGCAACCAGGGACTGTGGACTCAAAAGGGCCTACAATGTCTATTGCTACTTTTTCCCATGCGGCATCTGGGAATGGAACAGGTTGCATAGGCATAGTATGTGTAACAGTTGTCTTCTCATGCTGCTGACATGTGAGGCAAGATTTGATTGTGGCTTCGACTTGTGCATCCATCCCAGGCCACCAGTAGAGGTCCCTGAGACGTTGTTTCGTTCGGACAATGCCCTGATGTGTCTCGTGAGCCGGTCGTATCAGTTGTGGCTGCAGTTGCTGTGGCACCAGTAGACAGTGGTCTCTCCGCAGGACACATCCATCCACTAAGGACCGTTCTGCTCTCAGTCTGTAGTAGGGTGTCAGTGTTGGATCCAGACCTGAGTGTGGCCATCTTGTGGTGATGAACTTGCACAGCTGTGACTGAACAGGGCATGCTTGACAGGCCTCCTTGAATTCATCTGCAGACACAGCTGAGAAGCTGCCGATGAGTGCCACCACCTCCAGCTCGTCCTCCTGTCCCTGATCAGCAGTTAGCAACGGGACATTTTCTGTGCCAGGTCTGTACTGCATGTCATAATTAAACGACAGCAACCTCGCTGACCACCTAGCTATACGCATACCAGCTCTGTCCAGCCCCTTAGAGGACAGTAGTGTCGTGAGGGGGCTGTGGTCTGTACGTAACGTGAAGCGTCTGCCCCCCACAGGTAGGTCCTCCATTTCTCTGTAGCCCAGACCCACCCCAAAGCTTCTTTCTCCACCGTGGAGTACTTCCGCTCTGCTGATGAAAGTGTGCGAGATGCAAACGCCACTGTTCCCTCGGAGTTGTCTGGGTGTATTTGAGTCAGCACAGCCCCAACCCCATAATCTGAAGTGTCACTGATCACGATGGTGGGCAGATCAGGGTCAAACAAGGTCAGTGCGGGACTGTGTACAATCAACTGTTTCACTGTTTCAAAGCTCTGCTGTGCACTTGCAGTCCAGACATATGCAGCATCTCCTCGCAACAGGCTGCGCATAGGCTCCACCACTGAGGAGTAGTTGGGAATGAACTTTGCATACCATGAAGTCAGCCCCAGAAAGGAGCGGAGGCCAGAGGCATCCTTGGGGGCAGGTGCCTGCAACACTGCGTCCACATGACAGGGATCTGGCTGTATCCCCTGGGCTGACACCCTGTGGCCCAGGAAGCCAAGCTCCTCCTGCCTGAATTTGCACTTTGCCATGTTCAGTTTCAGTCCTGATGCATTGATGGCCTGGAGTACTGCTCGGAGATGGGCATCATGTTGTTCCCTGGTTTTCCCATGGATGATCGCATCATCCAAGTAGCATTGGCATCCGGGTAAGTCTTTCAGTATGGTCGTCATCATCCGCTGGAAGCAGCTAGGTCCTGAAAGCCAGTCCATATGGGACACGTTTAAACCTGAAGAGACCCTCGTGTGCAATGAAAGCTGTGAGATTTCTGCTGTCCTCATGGAGCAGCACCTGATGATATGCACTCTGCAGGTCCAGTGTGGAGAAAACAGTTCCCCCTCTGAGCTCTGAAAACATGTCCTCTATGTGTGGAGGAGGGTAGCTGTCCACCACTATAGCCTTATTAGGCTCCCTTAAGTCCACACATAACCTAATAGCTCCCTCTTTCTTTGCGGTCACTACAATAGGGGAAACCCACTGCGATGACTCCATAGGCTCTATAATGTCCTGTCTTTGAAGCTTCTCAAGCTCCTGCGTAACTGCACCTCTCACTGCAAAAGGTAGGCGGCGCAGTCTTTGTTGAATTGGGGTCACATCTGTGCGCACTTTGATTTTGTGAATAAATCCTTTTGCATAGCTCAACATCACACAGCCTGGCACGGTGGCCAAATATTCACACACACACACGCACACACACACAGCTGACAGACACAACAGCGTCGTTAATGATGCATCTTTTAACCTCAGTGCACGTTCTCTTGAACATCAACTTTATTACCATATATGGTATTTCGAACGTGGTCACGCGGGAATTACCATATATGGTATTTCGAACGTGGTCACGTGGGAATTACCATATATGGTATTTCGAACGTGGTCACGTGGGAATTACCATATATGGTATTTCGAACGTGGTCACGTGGGAATCAGTGAATTCGTCACGGTTTAGAGTTTATAAGAGCGCGCAGCAGCCGCGGCAGTCATTCGATTGTTTGACCTCGGAGAGAACGCATCGACTCAGAGTCACACACAGCGAAGTGAGAAAAGAAAGAAGTACAAGACAACACACATGACAGCTGGTCTGACCCACAAGTCCCATCAGCAGGAAGGCAACCAGGAGGTAGAAATACACCAAGCCAGACAGGTGAGGGTCCAAGTCAGACAGACAGTTCTTGTAGTGATACTTACAGACTTTGTGTTTGCCACTGATATGTTGAGCATACAGAAACACATTTAATCATAGGCGGCGCTATTAGGAGGCTAGGAAATATAACCTTCCAACAAAACCATGACTATACCCCAGCGTGGACAACGTATTCTCATGAATAGCAGGGGGCTGTTTTCTGGGGGGCCGCCGTTCCGCGGGTCAGGGCGCGTCTTCGGGGGTCAGGCAGGGGAGGCTGTTCTGCGGGGAGGGGGGTGAGCCTGCGAGGAGTAAGGGGGCTGTTCTGTAGCGGGCACGCGTCTTCTTCGGGGGGCAAGCAGGGGGGGCTGTTCTGCGGGGGGGGGGGGGCAGAGGCTGTTCTGCGGGAAAAGCACCGGGGCGGCTGTTCTGCGGGGAGGGGCACCCCTTCGGACGGGGGGGGGGCGAGCCTGCGAGGGGGCAGGGGATTTCTGCGGGGGGGGCACCGGGGCACCCGGGTGTCAGCCTGCGGGGGGGCGGCCTCTCCCCGCGGGGTGGGGCCGGGCACCCCTTCGGAGCGGGAGAGCCCGCACTTCACGCGGCTAAATAAGGGGGTGCGTTTCACGGTAAGGGTGCATATTACAGCGCAACAGCCCGTTTCATGGCAACATCCGTGTTGCTCACTTCCGTTAAGTTGCGGCTTTTGCGTTTGTGTTTCCCGTTAATGCGTCCGTGGGTTTCGACGCGTTTTGGATGTGCGGCTCGTTCGGCACGTCTCGGCCACCGTAGTACAGACCCACGGCGCGCGCCTGACGCGAGTCGCGAGCGCGTCCTACTAAACGAGGCTAGCTCCCGTCGATGCAGAGAACGGTCAACTGAGCATGCGCAAGTACTCGTCGCCTCCGTTGTTTGGGTAGGTTAGGGTTAGGGGCGGGGTTAGGGTTAAAGTTAGCTAATCAGACGCAGAGTAGGGGCGGGTCTTCCTAGAATCCAGCGCCTGGATGCTACGCGGGGCGTGGTCGAGCCATTTCGCGCATGCTCAGTTGACCGTTCTCTACTCCATTTCCGTTCTCTGCATCGATGGGAACCAGCCTCTACCCTACTCAACGCCCCTCTCGGGTCGTCCTGGACTGTGAGTGACCACAATTTGCGACGCACAACCCACGGCGGCAGTTGCGCGGCGTCGTGGGAAAAGGGGTTAAAACAAGAACGGGTTTGAGATCCTTTGACTCTCAGCCACAGTTTTTACACCGACGCAAACACCCTTTTCATTCTGACATGTATGACTGTGAGCCTCTTAAACAATAACGAAAAACATATCTGACTGGTAAAGGCAAACTGACCTTAGAATACAGGTATGTTAATCTATGTAAAGCATGAATGGAATTATTCTGCTGCGCCATTCCAGTTGGATGACACCAGTGATGACAACATATAGACCTGATGGGAAATGTGATTGTAATTTTGAGTCAAGTGCTCACAGTTGAATAGGTTCAGCGCTAGTCAGTCTAGATCAGTGGTTCTCAACCTTTTTGGGGTCCTGGACCCCTGCGTATTTTTGATCTACCCTGAGGACCCCTCCACCTGATCTTGGGGGAGGGGGGTTGCAATTTGATAGAAACAGTAGAAACTGCATTTTAAATTGCATTATAGCATTTATTCACTCTTTGGGGCAAAAATAAGAGCTTTCAGTTGTAACTTAGATATAGTTAACAAAACAGAATTCTTATGCAGTAACTTTCAGATATATGTAACAAAACAGAATATGTATTCAGTAACTTTCAGATATATGTAACAACAGAATTTTTATGGAGTAACTTTTAACAATGCAAACGGGAGCGAGATCTCTTATTAAAATACAATAAATTACGGTTGTGAAACAGATGTAATTAGAGAAAAAAGTCCCGTTACCCTTTATAGTTTAGGTAGATAAAGGTCTCAGTCACATTTGAGTAAAATAATCCTATTTCTATAAATGTCATAGGATCTTTTTTTTAAAGATATTTTATTTTCACGGACCACTTGCAATTACACCACGGACCACTAGGGGTCCGCGGACCCCCGGTTGAGAAACACTGGTCTAGATGTTGGATTAAGCCAATTTTGTTTTGTGAAAATCCTAGGACATTTGGCTTCCCCATACAGCGCCGCCTATGCAGATGATTATTGATATTTACCATCTGTTGTATAGCAAACATCGTGAACATCAGTGTCCTCATGTAACAAAAATAAAAGCACATCAACTTTGACAAAAGGCAAAAATTTTAACTGATCCTGTTCTGTATTACAGTGTTCGATTACAGAAGAGGGGAACAGCAGGATGGCGAGATCCCGAACTGTAAGTCAGGAAATGAGAAGCTGGAGAGATCAGCAGCCACAGAATATAGTGACACCCCCCACTGCATTGCAGGTGGTACAGCTCTCACAAATATGCCTGGACGATATCGCATTCCTCCAGATATGTCTCGAGCAAAGACATACTTATCAATTGAACCTCTACAGTCAGATTTCTGTCCTCGCGACAGAATGTTCACGCCGCTCTGAAGCGGAACAGGCCACTCGTTATCGCATTGAGAACGCGCAGCGACAAAAGGAGTTGACTCTCATTAAAGAGGAGAAGCAGAGGTTAACGGAGATGGAAAACCTTTTGCAAGTCATGCTGCACAGGGCTGCAAACCTCCAGAAATCCTTCAAGGAGAGATGTATTCATTGCGACAAAGTTCTCTGTCAGAGTAAGATCTTCCAGAGACAGTGCCTCCTAAAATCTGAAGAGGCAAAGGCTGCTCTATCCGCCAAGGAGGCCTTGGAGAAAGAAAACGAGTCCATTCTTCAAGACACATATGTGCTACAGGAGCAGTTGGAGGCTCTGCAGAGAGACACCATCCTGCAGAGAGCCGCCACCCAGAAGTATCGGGCGTTAATTCAAAACGCTAAATTTGTTCTTGAAGGCAACTTGGACCAGATGCAATGCCTCTTTCAGGAGTTTTGCCAAGGGGAGCTGAGACAGCAAAAGATAGGGGTTACCCTCCTCCAGGCACAGGAGGTGTTAAATATACACCTCCAGCAGTTCCAGGAGGAGTCTTGTCTCTTGGAGAATGAGGAGACCTCCAGGGCTATGAGTGCAAATGACAGAGAGCAGGTGGTGGCCCTGCAGACAGATGCCATCCTGCAGACAGCCACTGCCCTGAAGGTGCACGAGATACAAACTGCTGCCCAGGAGGAGAAAACAAAGCCTCTAGTGGAGCGGGTGGAAGTCCTCACAAACGATGTGGAGCTTTGGGAGCAGAGCGCTAAAAAGATGGCTGCTGCCCTCCTCCAGGCAGAGGAGGATTTCAAAAGACACCTCCAGCGGTGGCAAGAGGGGAAGGAGAGTCTCCTTATACATCAGGAGGACCTCCTTCTTCAGAATGAAAAGTGGCTCATCAACTCCAAAGACACGGAGGCTGCTGGTTCTGCCAAAGAGCCCATGGAGCTGATCCTATTAGAAAAAAGCGTGCTCCTACAGGAGGTGCAGGATCTGCAGAGAGATGTTGCCCTGAAGGATGAGGCGTTACAGCGAACTGCCAACATGCTTGGTAATAACTCTCACCTGGCGCAATGCCTCTCTGAGGAGCTTCGCCGAGGGGAGCCGAGAAAAGAAAAGATAGCGGCTTCCCTCCTCCAGGCAGAGGAGGTGTTGACTAGACAGCTCCAGGAGGAGATTTGTCTTATCCTGGACAATGAAGAGTGCTCCATGAATGGCAGAGGAGATGGCAGAAACAGGTATGATCACTGTGTATCTAGTGGCAGATGGAAGAAACAATGCACATGTAACTTTTTCTATGTGTCTATAAGTTTGCAGTAATGTCAGAAAATCAGTGTACAGCAGTAGGACGTGTTAAAGTGTACTAACAATAGAATGACGAGAGTTTTGTTCTTTACAGAGCTTCACCTAAGGGGGAAACAGCCCCAACTGAAGAAGAGGAGAAGGAGGAGGCCAGGGCAGGAGCAACCTCCCCTGTTAAAAAGGAGGAGGAAATAATACTTAACAGTCTAGACCCCTTGGAAGAATGCAGTGTAAGAAGTTTTTGCCCTACAGAAGCACCCTTACCTGCAGAAGAGGAGACGGAGGCCAAGGGAGGACACAAGTGTAAGAAGGGCCGTCTCCGGCGTTTCTTCACCAGGCTGAGGAGGATCTTCTGCTGCTCTTGTTCCCAAAATGACTAAGTTCCCTCTTGAAAGAGCCATTTTCTCATCAACACTGCTACCACATGACCAACAAAGGCCTTAAAAAAAACATTAAAAAAATACGGGCTTAAAAAAAAAAGAAAAATAAAGAAAAAAGGGTTTGGAGGATGTAAGAAAGAAGACGAGACCACTTCTCCTTTTCATCACAAAGCTGTGAGGTCATTTACTCCACAAAACAAACTTCTGGTTGACAGATTTATATATCCAAAATCACGCCCCTATATCTACTCACTACACTGGCCTTAAAAACAAAGCCCTAAAATATGGCCTTAAAAAAAAAAGAAAGAAGGTAATACGGCCTTAAAAATACAGCATTAAAATACAGCCTTAAAAAAAATAAAATGACCTGTGTGATTCATTTTTTCGTTGTGTTATTGTTATCGGCCATTTATGATACTTAAAACGGAGGATAAACTGACATTACAGGGAGATTCGCACACCAAGTGTGTCTTGTATTAGGTGTGTGTCCATGCATATATACTTTGACTAACATACAGTGCATCCGGAAAGTATTCACACCCCTTCACTTTCCCCACATTTTGTTATGTTACAGCCTTATTCCAAAATGGATTAAATTCCCTTTTTGTTCTCATCAAGCTGCACACAATACCCCATAATGACAAAGTGAAAAAGGTGTTGTAGAATTTTTTGCAAATTTATTAAAAATAAGAAACTGAAATATTGCATGTACATAAGTATTCACACCCTTTGCTATGACACTCAAAATTGTGCTCAGGTTCATCCTGTTTCCACTGATCATCCTTGAGATGTTTCTACATCTTGATTGGAGTCCACCTCTAGTAAATTGACTGGACATGATTTGGAAAGGCACACACCTGTCTATATAAGGTCCCACTGTTGACAGTGCATGTCATAGCAGAAACCAAGCCATGATGTCAAAGGAATTGTCTGTGGACCTCCGAGACAGGATTGTATCGAGGCACAGATCTGGGGAAGGGTACCAAAAAAAAAATTTCTACAGCTTTGAAGGTCCCGAAGAGCACAGTGGTCTCCATCGTTCGTAAATGGAAGAAGTTTGGATCCACCAGGACTCTTCCTAGAGCTGGCCGCCCAGCCAAACTGAGCAATCAGGGGAGAAAGGCCTTGGTCAGGGAGGTGACCAAGAACCTGATGGTCACGCTGACAGAGCTCCAGCGTTCCTCTGTGGAGATGGAGAACCTTCCAGAAGGACAACCATCTCTGCAGCACTCCACCAATCAGGCCTTTATGGTAGAGTGGCCAAGCCTCTGCTCAGTAAAAGGCACATGACAGCCTGCTTGGAGTTTGCCAGAAAGCACCTAAAGGACTCTCAGACCATGAGAAACCAGATTCTCTGGTCTGATGAAACCAAGATTGAACACTTTGGCCTGAATGCCAAACGTCACGTCTGGAGGTAACCAGGCACCTCTCATCACCTTGCTAATACCATCCCTACAGTGAAGCATGGTGGTGGCAGCATCATGCTGTGGGGATGTTCTTCAGCGGCAGGAACGGGGAGACTAGTCAGCATCGAGGGAAGATGAATGGAGCAAAGTACAGAGAGATCCTTGATGAAAACCTGCTCCAGAGCGCTCAGGACCTCAGACTGGGGCGAAGGTTTATCTTTCAACAAGACAACAACCCTAAGCACACAGCCAAGACAACGAAGGAGTGGCTTCGGGACAAGTCTGAATGTCCTTGAGTGGCCCAGCCAGAGCCCAGACTTGAACCCCATTGAACATCTCCGGAAAGACCTGAAAATAGCTGCGCAGCGACGCGCCCCATCTAACCTTACAGAGCTCGAGAGGATCTGCAGAGAAGAATGGGAGAAATACCCCAAATATAGGTGTGCCAAGCTTGTAGCTTCATACCCATGAAGACTTGAGGCTGTAATCGCTGCCAAGGGTGCTTCAACCAAGTACTGAGTCAAGGGTGTGAATACTTATGTACATAAAATATTTCAGTTTCTTATTTTTAGTAAATTTGCAAAAATTTCTACAAAACATTTTTTGCTTTGTCATTATGGGGTATTGTGTGTAGATTGATGAGAAAAAAAGGAATTTAATCCATTTTGGAATAAGGCTGTAACGTAACAAAATGTGGGGAAAGTGAAGGGGTGTGAATACTTTCCGGATGCGCTGTATGTTTACAATATTACCAATGGAAATAATCACAGAACAAATGCAGTCGATGTGAGTATCTTCAGGTCTGTAGCTTTGATCTTATGTTGTGGTGTTGTTCAGCTATTATGTTCACTACTAAATGCAACCCAGAGCATTTTAAACCACGAGATATTCTTGGCTTGGTGGTCCTGTATTACTAAGGACCCCTTTTTTAAACAGTGCGGGTATTGAGTGATTGTGTCCCCCGAAAGGCTCTACATACACCGCAGGTTCAGTGAATGCTCTTTTATTTGCACACCGAACTGAACTACCCAAATACCAACACTGGCTGGAGGCCATTAACCGCCACAAGAGTTGGTTACCAGCCAGCCCCCAACATTGTCCCAGTCACACAATAACTGAAAACCACACAACCACAATAACCAAAACATGAACACATCACTAAAACGGTTTTAACATAAACCTTAACAGTCCCATGAGCTATGCCCCCCCCCCTCCCCCCAGCACAGAACCGCCGAGATTGTGACCGGCCTCCCCCGGTTACTGCAGTATTATTTCCATAAGCTGTTTTTGTTGACGCGACCTGACCCCGGAGAAGCGGCTGATGATGAGATGAGATGTTTTTGTTTCGACCTGGAATCAGGAAGTATCCCAAAGCAACAGAGAAAGAATATTTTACATTTATTTACTTCACTTCACTGCCGCTTTACACTCCATCCATGAATACCTGGTTTACTGTCGTTTTATCAGTCAGTCTGTATGTCTGTTTCTTTGTCTCTGTATCTGTTGCTATGCAATGATTGTCCTTCATATATTGAGCTGAGTGGCAGCACGGTGGCGCAGTGGTTAGTGCGGTTGCCTCACAGCAATAAGGTCCTAGGTTCAAGCCCCGGGGTAGTCCAACCTTGGGTGTTACATATATCTGAAAGTTACTGAATACATATTCTGTTTTGTTACATATATCTGAAAGTTACTGAATACATATTCTGTTTTGTTACATATATCTGAAAGTTACTGAATACATATTCTGTTTTGTTACATATATCTGAAAGTTACTGCATAAGAATTCTGTTTTGTTAACTATATCTAAGTTACAACTGAAAGCTCTTATTTTTGCCCCAAAGAGTGAATAAATGCTATAATGCAATTTAAAATGCAGTTTCTACTGTTTCTATCAAATTGCAACCCCCTCCCCCAAGATCAGGTGGAGGGGTCCTCAGGGTAGATCAAAAATACGCAGGGGGGTCCAGGACCCCAAAAAGGTTGAGAACCACTGGGCTAGTGTAACCGGGAGTATTCTTGCCCGGTGCGGGATTCGAGACGAGGTGTACTGCACCACAAGGCGACATCGCTAACCGCTCGGCTAAAGGGTCAGACCCGTTAGCTAGGGGCTAACCTACACACTGCTAGCTAGGCACGGCGGCCATCAGAACAACACAGCAGTATAACAATAAACCACTTTTCCATCTTACTTGTTCGCAGCAATTCCAATACAGCAGTGAAACGTCAGCCCGCCGAACAACTTGACGTGGCAACGGTTCAATAATCCAATCTTTGCCAAATGAACATGGCTGACTAACAGGTCACGAATCATCTTCGCCAGCTGAACTTGATCAAGGCAACGGTTAAAACAAGTTAGACTCTTCCTGTCGTCAACAACGAGGTCATTCTGTCGCCATAACCAAGCGTCCCCCGACTCGTTTGGGATTTTAAGAAGCCCTCCCTTTGAGAGTTTTCGTTCAATTTCAAAATGATCCATTGCGTACGCTAGTTGTTAGCGTAACCGGTTATTATCTTGCCCGGTGCGGGACTCGATACGGGTGTGCTGCACCACAAGGCCACATCACTAACCGCTCGGCTAAAGGGTCAGACCCGCTAGCTAGGGGGCTAACGTGTGTTATTACCAGTTCACATTAGCTAGCTACACAGCGCACACGTTCTTCTTCCTCCCCGTTACTGGCGCCCGCGTCACTTAGCAACACACGTGACACGCGCGCGGTCGTCACTATTGGAGTCAGTGACGACCGCGAGACAGGCGTTGATCCGAGTCACTCGATTTGATTGGTGCAATGAATGGTTTCGCTACCGTCATGGGATCGTTTATAAACGCGGAGAAGTGCGTCATCGAAATCTATTATTTCACACTGACCAGGGACGGTGTCTTTGCTGGGTCAAAGTTTAGCCGCTGCCGCGCCGCCTCCTGTGCAAAGCCCGCCTATAGTTTTTTTTTTTTTTAAGCAATATTTTTACTGAATTTTGTTTGCAAATTACATCAAAACAAGTAATAGCACAGTACAGCAAACATTTTCACCCCCCCCATAACCCCGTCCCTATAACAAGTAATACAATTCAAAGCAGGGTTAAAGAAGATAATACAAATAAAAATTACATTAATTAAAATAATAAAATAAAATAATAATAATTTCTTTCACACAAAGCAAGGGAGGCAAGGTTGAGATGGCTTGGACATGTGTGGAGGAGAGATGCTGAGTATATTGGGAGAAGGATGCTGAATATGGAGCTGCCAGGGAAGAGGAGAAGAGGAAGGCCAAAGAGGAGGTTTATGGATGTGGTGAGGGAGGACATGCAGGTGGCTGGTGTGACAGACGAAGACGCAGAGGACAGGAAGAGATGGAAACGGATGATCCGCTGTGGCGCCCCCTAACGGGAGCAGCCGAAAGTAGTAGTAGTAGTAGTAGTAGTGGTAATAATTTCTTTCACAGACTGGTTAGAGGGTGTGGGGGGTTTTTTTCAGTCGCTTTTACGCATCTAAACAATCAGATAGAGTTGTTCTACTCCCCCAGAGCTTGTTCTTGCTGAAGCAAGTTACCAACATTAGTATTATGTCTTAAGAAGTACAGAAACAATCCCCAGATTTTATCAAAAACACTTTGTTTACGTCTAACAATATACATTATCTTTTCCACTGACATGTTTGAAGCCATTTCTTTAACCCACATACCAATTCTTGGTCCATCAACACGTTTCCAATTAAGAGCAATTACACGTTTTGCTTGTAATATACACATATCTATAAATCTGAACTCATTGCTGTGTAGATGTGGGATGGTAGGATATAAACCAGGAATAAAAAGCTTTGGACTCAATGGTAATTTCTTTGACAAAATTTGATCAATCATATCAACAACATCTTGCCAGAAGGTTTTCACTTCCACACATTCCCATATACAGTGAAACAGCGTTCCCTTTGCCTCACTACACTTAATACAGGTATCAGGAATATTGTCATTAAACTTGTGCAATTTAACAGGAGTTATATATGTACGCATCAGCCATTTATACTGTAGAAGCTTTAGGTTGCTGCTAACTGTCTGTCTCTGGGCCTCTTTACATGCCTCACTCCATTCTTCTAAAGATATTTCCTCCTCTATATCTCCCTCCCATAATCTCAGTTTTGTCTCTGATGATTCATCAGATCCAGATACAAATAAGTCATACATAGTTGAAATTAAACCTTTATCGTAACAGTGTTTTGTGACTGCAACTTCTAATATAGAAATGGTAGGAAAGCCCGCCTATAGTTAGCCAAAACACTGACCCGAGGACTGAATAATTCTACTAGTGTAGTCTAATAGTAGTGATTGATAAATTATGCCGGAGAAGAAGAAAAAGAAGACGTACCACTTTCAGGAGGAATGGGAGGAAGAGTTCTTCTTTACCAAAGTAAATTAAAGAAGTGTGTGTGTGATTTGTGGGGCTTTAGCTAAGAGACACAGTGTGGAGAGACATGTCTACATGCCACAAGACTTTTAACAGCAGCTCCCCACCAGGCAGCACATTAAGAGCAACCGAAGCATCATTTAGGGCTGCACATTACCTAGCTAAAAACAAAAAGCCCTTTTCAGATGGCGAGGTTGTGAAAGGGGTAATGTCCGTAGTAGCAAAGATCAGAAAAACGGCAAAGATACCATCACTGCTGTCTCGGCTGTCCAGCTGAGGTCAAACACTATGGCCAGAAGAGTGTCAGCGATGTCCACGAACTTAACTTGAACAGCTTAACCATGACCCGAGTACATGAGTACATGACCTGAGTAGCTAGCGTTGACCTGAGTAGCTAGTGTTGTAGCTTTAAAGTTATTTAGCTGTGTGTTTTTACAATCCACATTGATGTAGAGTTGGTTAGTATAGGTGCGAGGGCCGAAGGCGCGAGCTGTGTCTAAGGAGCGAGGCCGCAGGCTCAGGACCCCCCCCTCGCCCTTTCAGGTTTCGTTGCGCGATTCAGACGTGATCCTGATTTTCCACGTTTTTTTGAATTACCACTGCATCATCCATCAGCAGGCAATATGTGCCAAAGCGATGGGTTTTGACCACGTCATGACTCCGTTCGTGAAGATTGTTAACAGCAACTGCTCCAAAGCCACACAACACAGGGCATTCAAAATTCTTTTAGAGGAGCTGTCAGCT
Source organism: Lampris incognitus (assembly GCF_029633865.1). NCBI lineage: Eukaryota > Metazoa > Chordata > Actinopteri > Lampriformes > Lampridae > Lampris > Lampris incognitus. Next base: position 12,678,063 of record NC_079225.1, on the reverse strand, counting down.
GAACACGGCGACTCCTTGCTGCACACGCAGATTCAATGGCTCAGCGGGGGTAGAGTTTTACAGTGTTTTTTGTCACTTCTGGGTGACATTAAAGAGTTCATGGACTCCAGAGGGGAAGACACTACTTTGCTTCAGGACACTGAATGGATGCTCGATCCCGCCTTGCTAACAGACATCACAGGGAGACTGTATCATTTGAACTGTGAATTGCAAGGCAAAGGCAAAAATGTCTCTGACGTGATCAGTGCTGTGAACGCATTCAGAGCTAAGTGGAACATTTTCTCTGTGCATTTGCAAAGTAAGACATTCCTGCTCTTTCCTTCTGTGCAATCAGTCCTAAATGCCAAGGCTCCTGCATCTGGGGCCTTGGAGAGGGCTGCAAAAAATACTCCCAACCCATATCTAGGCTTAGGCAAGAGTTTGAAGAAAGATTTCATGACTTTGATAAGCTGAAGCCATGTGTGTCATTTATTTCAAATCCTGTTGATATATATGAAATAAGTGTGCTCTCAATTGTAGAAGCAAATCGATATTTTTGTATTAACACATGGGCAAACTTGAGTACATGTGGGTACTGTATGATGGACAATGATAACAGCCAATGAAATGCGCTGAGATTGACATGTGATCTGTGCGTATATAACAGTGTGCATCTTTCAATAAAGTTTCTCTTTCTACGTTGATTCCGGTAAGAGAAGAACTGACACCCCACTGTGTATTTATTCCTCCGTAAAGTTAGCATTTATTTCGGTCTAGCACTGGGTATGCATGCCAGAATCGCTGAACAATTCAACTCTTGTGCTGTGTTGCTAAGGGACCACTCGAAGACACACGTCCGTTAGCATACGCTTCTTTACTTCAACAACCCACGTCACACTCCTTCTCCCCTCTTACAGTCACTTCCATCCTATCTTGTCCACTAGCTCCCCCTACTGTTCTCCAATCGCATCAACTCAAGACATCACATATCCCCTTTGCAAAAGATAAAATTTCCATCACCAACTATACAATCACTGCGGTGCTTATGCTGAACTGTATAAGCTATGAACAGTCTTACAATAACAACAGAATAGCTTGACCATAAAACAAATAACAGTTTCGAAATAGCAGTCTCATGCAGACACTACTAGGTCATTAAAAATAGCAGTTTTGAAATAACAGTTTCATACAGACAGTACTAGGTCTATAAGAAATAACAGTCTCGAAATAACAGTTTCATACCAACAATTGGCTACTCTTGTTTTAGTTTACTGTCCTCACATAACATAGTCCTGTGCCCAAGCCGGCGGCCTCCTGACCCTGACCTCTCGCAGAGGGGGCCGAGCATGTAGTGGGTCAGGATGGACTCGGCTACAGTCTATGTCAGGCCCCTCGGGAGGAACAGCCTGCCCAGGGTCTGCGTGACCCTGAAGGGGTAGGGCTGACGTGAGATAGGATGCATTCCAGGTGCGCACATCAGAGAGTCTGTAAGTGTACTGGCCTCTTTGTCCATGCACCTGAAGAGGGCGAGAGTACTTTGACTGTCTCTTGCATAGTATACCTGGTCTCCTAACCCTGACCCAAGACCCAGGAGGAAAGTGCACTGCTTTTGCCCTTCTCTTCTTGCCTGCATACTCCTTCATCTTCCCCTGCTTCTCTTTCACTGTTTGTGCTGTGTTTTGTGCTTGTAGGGATGTGACAGGCTGTGGTTTGTGGAGGCCTGTCACATGGAGTTTGGTGTGCATCTGACGTCTATGCAACAGCTCTGCAGGGGAGCATTGAGTGGTGGCATGCCTGGTTGCCCTGTAGACCTGGAGAAAGTCTCTGGTTGATGCTGTCCACTCCTTTCCTTCTATTGTCGCAGTCAGTAGACTATCCTTCAGACATCGATTAAATCTCTCAATTTCCCCATTGGCCTGGGGGTAGTAGAGTGAGGAGTGTTTGTATGCAATTCCCCTGTCCTTGAGAAAAGATTCCATTTCCTGTGAAATCAGTTGACTACCATTGTCTGAGATGAACTCTTTTGGGTTTCCTTCCCTGCTGAACACTGTAGACAGGAAGTGGATCACTGATGCAGAAGTAACTTGGGACATGAATGCAACCTCAGGCCACTTGCTAAAGTAATCTATGATGGCAATAGCAAAACGGCAACCAGGGACTGTGGACTCAAAAGGGCCTACAATGTCTATTGCTACTTTTTCCCATGCGGCATCTGGGAATGGAACAGGTTGCATAGGCATAGTATGTGTAACAGTTGTCTTCTCATGCTGCTGACATGTGAGGCAAGATTTGATTGTGGCTTCGACTTGTGCATCCATCCCAGGCCACCAGTAGAGGTCCCTGAGACGTTGTTTCGTTCGGACAATGCCCTGATGTGTCTCGTGAGCCGGTCGTATCAGTTGTGGCTGCAGTTGCTGTGGCACCAGTAGACAGTGGTCTCTCCGCAGGACACATCCATCCACTAAGGACCGTTCTGCTCTCAGTCTGTAGTAGGGTGTCAGTGTTGGATCCAGACCTGAGTGTGGCCATCTTGTGGTGATGAACTTGCACAGCTGTGACTGAACAGGGCATGCTTGACAGGCCTCCTTGAATTCATCTGCAGACACAGCTGAGAAGCTGCCGATGAGTGCCACCACCTCCAGCTCGTCCTCCTGTCCCTGATCAGCAGTTAGCAACGGGACATTTTCTGTGCCAGGTCTGTACTGCATGTCATAATTAAACGACAGCAACCTCGCTGACCACCTAGCTATACGCATACCAGCTCTGTCCAGCCCCTTAGAGGACAGTAGTGTCGTGAGGGGGCTGTGGTCTGTACGTAACGTGAAGCGTCTGCCCCCCACAGGTAGGTCCTCCATTTCTCTGTAGCCCAGACCCACCCCAAAGCTTCTTTCTCCACCGTGGAGTACTTCCGCTCTGCTGATGAAAGCGTGCAAGATGCAAACACCACTGTTCTCTCGGAGTTGTCTGGGTGTATTTGAGTCAGCACAGCCCCAACCCCATAATCTGAAGTGTCCCTGATCACGATGGTGGGCAGATCAGGGTCAAACAAGGTCAGTGCGGGACTGTGTACAATCAACTGTTTCACTGTTTCAAAGCTCTGCTGTGCACTTGCAGTCCAGACATATGCAGCATCTCCTCGCAACAGGCTGCGCATAGGCTCCACCACTGAGGAGTAGTTGGGAATGAACTTTGCATACCATGAAGTCAGCCCCAGAAAGGAGCGGAGGCCAGAGGCATCCTTGGGGGCAGGTGCCTGCAACACTGCGTCCACATGACAGGGATCTGGCTGTATCCCCTGGGCTGACACCCTGTGGCCCAGGAAGCCAAGCTCCTCCTGCCTGAATTTGCACTTTGCCATGTTCAGTTTCAGTCCTGATGCATTGATGGCCTGGAGTACTGCTCGGAGATGGGCATCATGTTGTTCCCTGGTTTTCCCATGGATGATCACATCATCCAAGTAGCATTGGCATCCGGGTAAGTCTTTCAGTATGGTCGTCATCATCCGCTGGAAGCAGCTAGGTCCTGAAAGCCAGTCCATATGGGACACGTTTAAACCTGAAGAGACCCTCGTGTGCAATGAAAGCTGTGAGATTTCTGCTGTCCTCATGGAGCAGCACCTGATGATATGCACTCTGCAGGTCCAGTGTGGAGAAAACAGTTCCCCCTCTGAGCTCTAAAAACATGTCCTCTATGTGTGGGAGAGGGTAGCTGTCCACCACTATAGCCTTATTAGGCTCCCTTAAGTCCACACATAACCTAATAGCTCCCTCTTTCTTTGCGGTCACTACAATAGGGGAAACCCACTGCGATGACTCCATAGGCTCTATAATGTCCTGTCTTTGAAGCTTCTCAAGCTCCTGCGTAACTGCACCTCTCACTGCAAAAGGTAGGCGGCGCAGTCTTTGCTGAATTGGGGTCACATCTGTGCGCACTTTGATTTTGTGAATAAATCCTTTTGCATAGCTCAGCATCACACAGCCTGGCACGGTGGCCACATATTCACACACACACACGCACACACACACAGCTGACAGACACAACAGCGTCGTTAATGATGCATCTTTTAACCTCAGTGCACGTTCTCTTGAACATCAACTTTATTACCACATATGGTATTTCGAACGTGGTCACGCGGGAATTACCATATATGGTATTTCGAACGTGGTCACGTGGGAATTACCATATATGGTATTTCGAACGTGGTCACGCGGGAGTTACCATATATGGTATTTCGAACGTGGTCACGTGGGAATTACCATATATGGTATTTCGAACGTGGTCACGTGGGAATTACCATATATGGTATTTCGAACGTGGTCACGTGGGAATCAGTGAATTCGTCACGGTTTAGGGTTTATAAGAGCGCGCAGCAGTCGCGGCAGTCATTCGATTGTTTGACCTCGGAGAGAACGCATCGACTCAGAGTCACACACAGCGAAGTGAGAAAAGAAAGAAGTACAAGACAACACACATGACAGCTGGTCTGACCCACAAGTCCCATCAGCAGGAAGGCAACCAGGAGGTAGAAATACACCAAGCCAGACAGGTGAGGGTCCAAGTCAGACAGACAGTTCTTGTAGTGATACTTACAGACTTTGTGTTTGCCACTGATATGTTGAGCATACAGAAACATATTTAATCATAGGCGGCGCTATTAGGAGGCTAGGAAATATAACCTTCAACAAAACCATGACTATACCCCAGCGTGGACAACGTATTCTCATGAATAGCAGGGGGCTGTTTTCTGGGGGGTGCAGGGGTACCCGGGGCGAGCAGCCTGCGGGGGGGCTGTTCTGCGGGGGGGTCGGCCTCTCCCCGGGGGGGGCAACCTGCGGGGGGCTGTTCAGCGGGGGGGCGCGTCATTTTTTGCGGAGGGGGGGCCCTTCGGGAGGCGTGAGGTTGCGAGGGGGTCGGGGGTTCCTCTGCAGGGTAGACGCCAGGGCGGGGCAACCTACTTGGGGGCTGCTCTGCATGGGGGGCGCGTCTTCGGGGGGCAGGCCGGGGGAGCCTGTTCTGGGGAGGAGCGAGCCTGCGCGGGGGGCTGTTCTGCAGGGGGGCGTGTTCGGGGGGGCTGTTCTGTGTTCTGCGGGGGGGCAACCTGCGGGGGGGGGCACCCCTTCGGAGGCGGCGAACCTGCAAGGGAGTAGGAGGCTATTCTGCAGGTTCGGCGCGGGGGCTCCCGAGGGGCAATCTGCGAGGGGGGGGGGGCTGTTCAGCGGAGAGGGGCGCCCTTTCGGGGGGGGGTGCCTGAGAGGGCACAGGGGGCTGTTCTGTAGGGGGGCGCGTGTTCGGGGGGCAGGCTGGGGGACAGGGGATAATGAACATAATCAATAAGAAACTAGTAAGTTAATAATAATAATAATGATGATGATGATGATGATGAAGATGATGATGATGATAATAATAACTTCAGATAATAAAATAAGGTAAGCGTTAGGTTAAGGGTAGGGTTGGGTTGAGATTGAGGTTTGGTTAAGGTTAATCAACGTCCCGGTGTTGTGTCGAGTCTGGCTAAGGGGAAACAGATCTCGACGTGGAAACAGAGCTCGATACAACACCGGCAGTCACTGAACTAACTGCAGGAAGAGTGTGCACATTCGGAGCAGCAGGGGGCGTTTGCCTTCAGAATAACGGCCCCCGGTCCAACGGGGACCCCCTACCCCCCCTCCGGACTACCGGGCCTCCGAACAATGGCAAACCAACACACTTCCCACTCCCCGGCACCGCATTCTGTGGAAATACATCCCAGCTATAATCACAAAAAGGAAATGGATTTTATTTATTTATCTTTTTTTATTTGCGCAAACTGAAAGTATTTCACGCGGCTAACTAAGGGGGTGCATTTCACGGTAGGGGTGCATATTACAGCACAACAGCCCGTTTCATCGCAACGTCCGTATTGCTCACTTCCGTTATGTTGTGGCTTTTGCGTTTGTGTTTCCCGTTAATGGGAAATGTGATTGTAATTTTGAGTCAAATGCTCACAGTTGAATAGGTTCATCGACTCGTATTTTAGCAAGAAAGACTTTCTTATTTTTAAGCGCTAGTCTGTCCAGATGTTGGATCAAGCTAAATCTGTTCTATGACAATCCTAGGAAATTTGGCTTCCCCATATAGCGCCGCCTATCTGTTGTAAAGCAAACATAGTGAACTTCACTGTCCTCGTTATGTAACAAAAATTAAAGCAAATCAGTTTTGGCAAAAGTTATAATTTAACTGATCCTGTTCTGTATTACAGTGTCCGATTACAGAAGAGGGGGACAGCAGGATGGAGAGAAACTTGACTGTAATACAGGAAGCGAGGCAATTGAGAGAGCAGGAGCTTCAGAGTATAGCCATACCCCCCAATGCAACACAGTTGGCAGATCTTTCACAAACATGCCTGGACAATATCGCATTCCTCCTGAGACATCTCAAGGACAGATATATTTATCAAGCGAACCTCTTCAATGAGACTGAGGTCCTCAACAAACTGTGTCTCCTCCACTCTCAAATGGCACATGCTGCTAATTACGCCAATGACAACAGACGGCGAGCACATGAGATGAATCTAATGAGAGAGGAGCATTGGAGAATGGCACAGGTGGAAGGTCGCTTGCAAGCCATCCTGGACGGGGCTGCAAACCTCCAGATATCGCTCAAGGAGAAATGTATTGATGAAGACGAAGCTCTCTGTCAGAGTAAGATCTTCCAGAGACAGTGCCTCCTAAAATCCAAAGAGGCAGATGATGCTCTATCCGCCAAGGAGGCCATGGAGAAAGAAAACGAGTCAATTCTTCAACACAAATATGTGCTACAGGAGCAGTTGGAGGCTCTGCAGAGAGACACCATCCTGCAGAGAGCCGCCACCCAGAAGTATCGGGCGTTAATTCAAAACGCTAGATTTGTTCTTGAAAGCAACTTGGACCAGATGCAATGCCTCTTTCGGGGGGTTTGCCAAGGGGAGCTGAGACAGCAAAAGATAGGGGTTACCCTCCTCCAGGCACAGGAGGTGTTAAATATACACCTCCAGCAGTTCCAGGAGGAGTCTTGTCTCCTCTTGGAGAATGAGGAGACCTCCAGGGCTACGAGTGCAAATGACAGAGAGCAGGTGGTGGCCCTGCAGACAGATGCCATCCTGCAGACAGCCACTGCCCTGAAGGTGCACGAGATACAAACTGCTGCCCAGGAGGAGAAAACAAAGCCTCTAGTGGAGCAGGTGGAAGTCCTCACTGACAATACGGAGCTTTGGGAGCAGAACACTAAAGAGATGGCTGCTGCCCTCCTCCAGGCAGAGGAGGATTTCAAAAGACACCTCCAGCAGTTGCAGGAGGAAAAGGAGATTCTCCTTATGCGTCAAGAGGACCTCCTTCTTCAGAATGAACAGTGGCTCATCAACTCCAAAGACACGGAGGCTGCTGGTTCTGCCAAAGAGCCCATGGAGCTGATCCTATTAGAAAAAATCGTGCTCCTACAGGAGGTGCAGGATCTGCAGAGAGATGTTGCCCTGAAGGATGAGGCGTTACAGCGAACTGCCAACATGCTTGGTAATAACTCTCACCTGGCGCAATGCCTCTCTGAGGAGCTTCGCCGAGGGGAGCCGAGAAAAGAAAAGATAGCGGCGTCCCTCCTCCAGGCAGAGGAGGTGTTGACTAGACAGCTCCAGGAGGAGATTTGTCTTATCCTGGACAATGAAGAGTGCTCCATGAATGGCAGAGGAGATGGCAGAAACAGGTATGATCACTGTGTATCTAGTGGCAGATGGAAGAAACAATGCACATGTAACTTTTTCTATGTGTCTCAGTGAAATGGATCAAATAAGTTTGCAGTAATGTCAGAAAATCAGTGTACAGCAGTAGGACGTGTTAAAGTGTATTAACAGTGGAATGACGAGAGTTTTGTACTTTACAGAGCTTCACCTAAGGGGGAAACAGCCCCAACTGACGAAGAGGAGAAGGAGGAGGCCAGGGCAGGAGCAACCTCCCCTGTTGAAAAGGAGGAAGAAATAATACTTAACAGTCTAGACCCCTTGGAAGAATGCACTGTAAGAAGTGTTTGCCCTACAGAAGCACCCTTACCTGCAGAAGAGGAGACGGAGGCCAAGGGAGGACACAAGTGTAAGAAGGGCCGTCTCCGGCGTTTCTTCACCAGGCTGAGGAGGATCTTCTGCTGCTCTTGTTCCCAAAATGACTAAGGTCTCTCTTGAAAGAGCCATTTTCTCATCAACACTGCTACTCAATGCCTTAAAAAAAATAATTATTATAATACGGCCTTAAAAAAAAACTAAAAAAAAACGGCCTTATTAATTACAAAAAAAAGAGGTTTGGAGGATGTAAGAAAGGAGACGGCACGCCAAGTGTGTCTTGTATACTTGTATGAGGTGTGTATACATGCATATATACTTTGACTAACATATATTTGCAATGTTACCAGTGGAAATAATCACAGAACAAATGCAGTCGATGTGAGTATCTTCAGGACTGTAGCTTTGATTTTATGTTGTGGTGTTATTCAGCTATTATGTTCACTACTAAATGCAACTTAGAGCATTTTAAACCACGAGATATTCTTGGCTTGGCGGTCCTGTATTACTAGGGGCCCCCTTTTTTTAAACAGTGTGAGTATTGAGTGATTGTATCCCCTGAAAGGCTCTACATACACCGCAGGTTCAGGGAATGCTCTTTTATTTGCACACTGAACTGAACTACCCAAATACCGACACTGGCTGGAGGCCATTAACCGCCACAAGAGTTGGGCTACGGTGGCCCAACTAAATTGTCCATAGGTGTGAATGTGTGTATGTGGGTGCACACGCATGTGTATGTGTGTGTGTCGGCCCTGTGATGGCCTGGCAGCCTGTCCAGCATCCCGCGATCCCGATTGGGATGAATGACTTGGATAATGGATGGATGGACGGATGGATGTACGGATATATTTACGTTTTGATACAAACATGCTGACATTCCTTTGTATTAATCTGCTATGGAGACTTCATTGTATTTGTAAAGGGAAAGGATCTTGTTTCTTTAAAAGATTGTGACGCAATAGGTCAGCAGAAAAAAAGGAAGGAAGCTGTGTTTTTGTTTTTTTATGTTCTCAACTTTTTTTATTGACATGTTTACAAATAAAGTTTCTAGAACTAGAGCGGACTGTGTGTCGCCTTCATTTGGTGGGTGCAACATAAATTTGGTGTTTCCACCCGGTTTGTAACAAAGTTCAGGACATTTGCTGACCAACTAACTGAAGAACAAAACCAAGAGGACGGTGTTGGCACTGAGGAGCTGAACATTCAAGTACACGACAATGGACGAGAGCAACAGCAGTGACATGAAATTGAGTACTTAACTATCTAGCAAGATGTCACCTGAGTATAAAGCTACATTACTGGAGATACAAGGAAAATTACCAACACTTTCCATGGTGGAATTGAATTACTACAGTGCTCATTGATAAACATGGTGGTTAACAAGAATAACACTCATTTCGCTCGTTGAGGACTTATCCTGCAACTATTGGAGGGCCATGCAATTTCGCTTGAGGATGAGGGACTGTCCCTATTGTTAGAAGTTAACCAGAAAATTGATACGCTGAGAGGCAAGTGTTTTAAGTGATGACAGCAATTCCAATCACACGGTATTATTCAGTATTAATATTGTTGATCATTACTTCTACTCGTGTGTCTATATTACGATGTCCAAATAACAAACTTAGTTTTCTTCAGATTTGATGATCATTTGTTTCTGTAAAACCACATTTTTAACTTTTTCATTTTAGCTGTGAGCAACTCCAAAAGCCCCTGTAAATTCTCCCTGGAACAAAAAATGGCTGTGTCTTTAGCAAATAAAATGAATGAAATTCAATAGACTTGATACCTTACATATATCATTGATAAACAGAACGAAAAATGTAGGGCCTAATACTGACCCCTGTGGGACTCCACAAGTAATGTCCATGCATGTTGATTTATAGTCACCTATCTGCACAAACTGTCTGTTTCCAATATAACTTTTCAGCCTATTTAGCCCCACCCCTCTGATACCATGTCATTTTATTAAGTACTATTTCATGGTCAATTGCGTCAAACTTTTTTTTTTAATCTGTGAATACTCCCACTGTATACTTCTTATCATACAACCAATTATTTCTTCTATTAGCTCCATTAATGCCATAGATGTCGATCTTTTTGATCAGAGCCCATACTGACTGTCTGACCACAATTTATGTTTCTCAATGGAATTATCAAACCTTGCAGTATAGAGTTTCTCCAAAATCTTAAGAGAACTGTGAAAGCAAGGACACAGGCCTGTAATTGGTCGAGTGATGTCTATCCCCAGCTTTATATCGTGGGATAACTTTAGCAATTTTCATATTGCATGGAAATGTACCAGTTTTGAAAGACAAGTTGCAGATGTAAGTCAGTGGGTTTACAATACCATCAACGGCTTTCTTAACAAAAGTCATATAAATTCCATTGCAGTCAGTCGATGTTTGGTTCTTACTCTTGTTAACAGTATCAACAATTTCCTTTCCTTCTACAGCTCTCAGAAAGTTTAAGCTTTGAATTCTATCTCCACAATACTCAATAGCCCCCACCTCTTGGCTGTGGGTCCTCGATTTCTTCTGCCAGTTTGGTCCCACACTTACTAAAAATTTGTTAAACCCATTTACCACATCATTCATATTGTTTATAGTTTTATCATTGTCCATGAAATACTGAGGGTAACTTGTTGATCCATTTCTACTACTACTACTACTAATAATAATAATAATAATAATAATACTACCACTACTACTACTACAACTATTACTACTTTCGGCTGCTCCCGTTAGGGGTCGCCACAGTGGATCATCCGTTTCCATCTCTTCCTGTCCTCTGCATCTTCCTCTGTCACACCAGCCACCTGCGTGTCCTCCCTCACCACATCCATAAACATCCTCTTTGGCCTTCCTCTTCTCCTCTTCCCTGGCAGCTCCATATTCAGCATCCTTCTCCCAATATACCCAGCACCTCTCCTCCACACACGTCCAAACCATCTCAATCTTGCCTCTCTTGCTTTGTCTCCAAACCGTCCAACCTGAGTGGTCCCTCTAATGTACTCCTTCCTAATCCTGTCCTTCTTCATCACTCCCAGTGAAAATCTTAGCATCTTCAACTCTGCCACCTCCAGCTCCACCTCCTGTGTTTTCGTCAGTGCCACTGTCTCCAAACCATACAATATAGCTGGTCTCACAACCATCTTGTAAACCTTCCCTTTACCTCTTGCTGCTACCCTTCTGAAACGCTTCCCTTCTTAATTAATTTAATTCTTCTTACTTGTTTTATTTAATACCAAATGTAAAACTTGAGGCGTTAGGCCATGTGCCCCTGGTAAACCACCACCATGTCGAGGTGACGGAGAAGGGAGAAATATGGAGGCACTGCCTGCTCTTTTTCCTCCCTTCTCCCGTCGTGAGAAGAAGGAACAAATCACACTCTGCATCGGTTCAGCTAGGACCGCATCATTTCCTTCTAAAATACAGCACGGATCCATATTTGAAGGGACGGGCGGCATTATGAACAAGCATGACACCGTCCACACCCACGGCACACCCGCCAAGGGTGAACAGCTGCCGAGAGAATCGAAGGACGGAGAGACAGACACTTCCATCTCATTTAGATTATCATTATTATGCCAAGATATGGTGAAATGTATATAGCTAGAGTATAGAGACGCCTTCCATTTTAATTAGACCATCATTATTTTAGGAATTCTGAAATGTGTACAGATGTCAAGCTAACGAGTTTTTGATGTCCAACACTTGCGTGTCTCACGGGACAGATACGCTTCCGTCTTATCCAACGTGAGAATCCACACCAACTCCCCCCGTGCTCCGAGTCTGTATTCTGTCGCGTTTCGTGAAGTGTAATCTGCAGAGACCACTGTTTAAATCACACAAATATCCCACCGTATGTGTTTTGAGCTCATTAACCCTATCTACAATGATTGGTCAAGGCTCCCAGTCTGTCTGTTAGCTTGCCTGTTCTACTACAGGCACATTCCCCTCGCTTGCTCAGGTGGGCGTGGGAATAAAATCAATCAATACATACAAACGCCGTTGATTTCTTCCCAAAGGAACCGACACGAAAACTATTTTGGTTCAGTAAATTTCTGCTGTCAGTCAGCCCGGCGAAGGCAGGCTGGCCGGCCACTGTCCACTCACCTCCCCGGGAGCTGCTGCTGACAGACAGCCGAGATGGGCAGAGACAGGCGCCGACTGGCCATTGGGAAATTTGGGAATTTTCCCGGTGAGCTGGTCTTGTGAGGGCCGGTCTTTTTTTCCCAACCTCAACCCCAGCAATATACTATATTCAATAGGTTGTTTCACCTGCAGCGGCAAGGCTGGTGCAATCCGTAATAGCAGGTAGCAGTTGCCATCACAACTGAAAGTATCTAGCACCAGTGAAAAGCATCTAGCGCTTGTTGCCGGAACATGGATAGAAAGAGAAAACCCACGGCCGGCGGTGCAGAGGTGCACCAAAAAAATAAAATGGATTTGCTGGCTGATGCTACAAAGTGTGCTAAAATAACGGATTTATTTGAGCAGTCTGCAGGTGATGATGAGGTAGAAACATCCGAGGAGTGAGCAGGGAGCAGGTGCTTTGTCATGCTTACATGCTATGTGTTGTGAACTAGCAAAATAAACTAGCTTACATACGTGCTGTGTACTAGCTAAATGAACTAGCTCACATGCTATGTGATGTGAACTAGCTAAATGAACTAGCTTACACGCTATGTGCTGTGAACTAGCTCGATGAGCTAATGTATTCAGTAACTTTCAGATATATGTAACAAAACAGAATATGTATTCAGTAACTTTCAGATAGATGTAACAACAGCATTTTTATGCAGTAAGTTTTAACAATGCAAACGGGAGCGAGATCTCTTATTAAAATACAATAGATTACACTTGTGAAACAGATGAAATTAGAGAAAAAAGTCCTGTTACCCTTTATAGTTGAGGTAGATAAAGGTCTCAGTCACATTTGAGTAAAATAATCCTATTTCTATAAATGTCATAGGATCTTTTTTTTAAAGATATTTTATTTTCACGGACCCCTTGCAATTACACCACGGACCACTAGGGGTCCGCGGACCCCCGGTTGAGCAACACTGCACTAGCCTATGTGCTGCTGATTTGGACCACTGTGTGTAAGAAGTAGCCTAGTTAGTTGGTTTGGTTGTCTGGGATTTATTTGTTTTTCTGTATGCTGGTTGTGGGTGTCGTTAGCGAAGCCTGTCTGATGATGTAAGTGAACGGGTGCCGGTAAGTGTCACGTTTCAAGAGCATGACGACTCTTCTGAAATGGTGATAGTGTGGTGGACACGTATTGGGGACAGAATTCAACCCAGGAACTAAGGGTTAAGTCATGGTTGCCCTGGCAGGTTAACGCAGGGTTAAGTTATGGTTGTCCAGCCAGTTTTCTGATTATTCTTGCCACCTCCGCTCAGTCGAGCTGTGGTTTGGTTGTCTCTCTGATTTACCGTGGATTAAAGAAAGTTGCCTACACGGCTAAAGTGTGAACCTACGGTCTTCTCCGTTCCTTCGGCTCTACACTGGTGACCCCGACGTCGGTTTTCGGATAAGTTTTCTGAAACCACACACATTATGGCTACGAACGCCGTTGCAATTAAACTGCCGGAGTTTTGGGAGTCTTCCTCGGCTACATGGTTCGCGCAGGCTGAGGCACAGTTCGCGCTCAGAGACATAACAGCAGACGAGACCAGGTACTACTACGTAGTGGCAGCGCTGGGGGGCGCTACGGCTTCCAGGATAAGCGGTTTCATAACCAACCCACCGGCCGATGGTAAATACGCCGCACTTAAACATCTCCTCCTTGAAACTTTTGAACTGTCAGCAACGTAGAGAGCACGTCGCCTCTTCGCAATTCAGGGCTTGGGAGATGGCAAACCATCGGAGCTAATGAGCAGGATGTTAAACCTACTGGGTCAAGAAAAGCCATGTTTCCTGTTTATGGAGCTGTTTCTGCGCAACATGCCGCCCCACGTCCAGACTGCGCTCGCTAACTCCACCATCACTGATCCCCGTGAGCTGGCAAAGGAGGCTGACCGATTCTTCGTCGCTACACAACGTTCCTCCCATGCCGGGGTGCTGGCTCCTACCTTCACTGGCCCCCCGCCGACATCGCGGGCGTGGCCCGACGGTGGCGCCACAGCGTCAGACCGCTACAAGCCCTCTGGACTCTGTATGTACCACGCTCGATTTGGTGCGAAAGCTAAACGGTGCCGTTCCCCCTGCAACTACAGGCCGACGGGAAACGAGAGGGCCAACACTCAGTAGTGGCCATGAGTGTTGGCGATACGAGCAGGCTACTCTTCATCCTCGACACCATCTCCGGTCGGCGATTTCTTTGTGACACGGGCGCACAGAGAAGCGTGCTCCCTGCTACTGACGTCGACATCATGGGCGGGGAGCGGGGCCCCCAGTTGGCGACGGCTGACGGCAGCCCTATCCACACCTACGGCGTGCGGTCTGTAGAACTGTGTTTTGGTGGACAACGTTTCACGTGGGAGTTCATCATGGCCAATGTAACGCTTCCCCTCCTCGGAGCTGATTTTTTGTGCGCTTACGGTTTGCTAGTGGACATTCAGAACAGCCGTCTGGTCGACGCCTTAACCTTCTCCTCCTTCGCATGTACGCGGAGGGAAGCGGCCTATGCAGGTCTAGCCAACTCTCTCTCAGAGGCAGACAAGTTCACCCGCCTCCTTGCTGAGTTCCCTGACCTCACCCAGCCTACCTTCTCTGCACCCACCGCTAAGCATGGGGTGGAGCATCACATTGCTACGAAGGGGCCCCCGGTCTACGCCAGAGCCAGGCGTCTCGACCCCGCCAAACTCGCCATTGCCAAGTCTGAGTTCGAGCACCTGGAACGCATGGGGATCATCCGCCGCTCTGACAGCCCGTGGGCGTCCCCACTCCACATCGTCGCTAAGCCTGATGGAGGTTGGCGCCCATGCGGGGACTACCGCCGACTAAATGACGCCACCACGCCTGACCGCTATCCTGTCCCGCATATCCAGGACTTTTCTGCAAACCTGTCTGGCAAATGCGTCTTCTCAAAAGTCGACCTGGTCCGTGGTTATCATCAAGTTCCCATGCACCCCTCAGACATCCCCAAGACAGCGGTGACAACCCCATTCGGCCTATTTGAATTCCTACGAATGCCATTTGGACTCAAAAACGCGGGCCAGTCCTTTCAGCGGCTGATGGATTCAGTGCTCCGTGGCCTTCCTTTCATCTTCGTCTATTTGGACGACATACTCATCGCCAGCGCCTCCGAGGAAGAACACCTGTCCCATCTTCATGCCCTCTTCACACGCCTCAGCCAGCATGGGCTGATCGTCAACCCGGCGAAGTGCCGGTTCGGGCTGACAGCCATTGATTTCCTCGGGCACCGCATCACTGGGGACGGGGCAGTCCCCCTGCCCTCAAAGGTGGAAGCGGTGGCGGCCTTTCCGCGCCCCCAAACAGCTCGTGCGCTCAGGGAGTTCATCGGGATGGTGACATTCTACCACCGCTTCATTCCTCGAGCCGCCTTTATCATCCGGCCACTGTACGAGGCGCTGAAAGGCATGTCCCCCAACCAGGCGGTCGACTGGACAGCAGAGCGGGACCGTGCGTTCACCGAGACTAAAGCTGCGCTCTCCAAGGCTACCCTGCTAGCGCATCCTTCACCTACAGCGCCTATTTCCATAACCACGGATGCATCGGACTATGCTGTTGGTGCGGTTCACGAACAGTGGGTGGGGGGGGCTTGGCAGCCTTTGGCCTTTTTCAGTCGCCAGCTTACACCCCGAGAGCGCAAGTATAGTACTTTTGACAGGGAACTCCTCGGTCTCTGGCTCGCCGTCCGGCATTTCCGTTTCCTGCTAGAGGGCCGCGAGTTTACTGCGTACGTGGACCACAAGCCCCTCACGTTTGCCATGTCCAAGACGGCCGAGCCATGGTCCGCTCGCCAGCAGCGACAACTCTCCTACATTTCGGAATTCACTACCGACATCCAGCACGTCGCTGGTAAGTCTAACCAGGTAGCTGACTGCCTCTCTAGGGCAGTGATTGGAGCGGTCCACCTAGGCCTTGACTATGCACAGATGGCTGCTGACCAGGCCACGGATCCGAGCATCCTCCGTCTCCGGGCCTCCGACACGGGGCTCCGCCTGCAGGACGTTCCTTTCAGCGACACAGGTGTCACCCTCCTGTGTGACGTCTCCACAGGACAGCCCAGGCCCATCATCCCGCACAGCTGGAGACGCCCCGTATTTGAAGCTGTGCACGGCCTCTCTCATCCAGGCGGTAAGCCATCCGTGCGCCTGACCTCTGCTAAGTTTGTGTGGGAGGGACTTAAGAGAGACGTGAAAGCGTGGGCCGACTCGTGTGTTGCCTGTCAGCGGGCTAAGATACACCGCCACATTAAGGCGCCCCTGGAACGCTTCGCAGTGCCGGAGAGACGATTTGACCATGTCCACGTCGACCTGGTTGGTCCCCTACCCCCCTCCCATGGGTTCACCTACCTCTTCACTGTGGTGGACAGGACTACGCGCTGGCCTGAAGCTGTTCCCCTGGCATCCACGACGTCTGCTGATGTGGCCCGGGCTTTTATTGGGTCGTGGGTCTCACGTTTCGGTACGCCTTCCGACCTTTCATCTGACCGTGGGCCACAGTTTACCTCAGAGCTATGGAATGCTGTGGGTGAGGCTCTGGGCGTCAAGCTTCATCGCACTACCGCCTACCACCCTCAGGCGAACGGCCTATGTGAGCGCTTCCACCGGTCCATGAAGGCTGCGCTTCGGGCTACTCTCAAGGACTGCAACTGGGTTGACAAGCTCCCATGGGTCATGCTGGGCCTGCGGACCGCCCCGAAGGAAGACCTACAAGCCTCCTCTGCGGAGCTGGTGTACGGCACGCCGCTGCGAGTCCCAGGCGATTTCATGCCCAATGCAACGCGTCCCTGGTCAGCTGTGGACCAACGAGCCTCCTTGCTGGACGGGGTAAGAGCTTTCACACCCGTCCCTACCGCCCAACACGGCGCTCCGGTGTCCCAGGTGCCCCCAGGTCTGCAGTCAGCGGACTACGTGTTCATCCGTCACGACGCACACCGCCCCCCTCTGCAACCCCCTTATGACGGCCCCTTCCGCGTCCTGGAACGGGGAACTAAGCACCTGGTGGTGGATTTTGGGGGCACGGCCGAGCATGTTTCAGTGGACCGAGTTAAACCCGCACACCTGGACTTGACGCAGCCGTTGGAGTTAGCCCAACCTCCTCGTCGCGGTCGTCCCCCGGCTCCGCCTCCTCCCCCCGTGGAGGCCCGAGCTGCCTCTTCTGCTCCTCAGGCCGACCTCCACAGGCCCGCGTCAATGCCTCCCACAGACACTCCGGCCCCTGTTATCCGGAGCCGCCGCGGACGGGCTGTCGTCCCCCCGCGCCTGCCTGACTTCGATTACTAGGGCGAATTCTGGGGGGGCTCATGTGGTGGACACGTATTGGGGACAGAATTCAACCCAGGAACTAAGGGTTAAGTCATGGTTGCCCTGGCAGGTTAACGCAGGGTTAAGTTATGGTTGTCCAGCCAGTTTTCTGATTATTCTTGCCACCTCCGCTCAGTCGAGCTGTGGGTTTTGTTTGTCTCGCTGATTTACCGTGGATTAAAGAAAGTTGCCTACACGGCTAAAGTGTGAACCTACGGTCTTCTCCGTTACTTCGGCTCTACAATAGCATAGATATGGTTCAGTGCGCAGATTTGAACGTATTTCAATATGTGTCTGTTGTGTGGGTCAAACGTCGTGGTTTTGGTTTATTTAATGGGGCTTGCGAGCGCTCTGCAAGGTATAATTCTTCACCGATTTGAATAAATGTGGCAAGAAAAACTACAGTGGTATGTAACCATAATGCGTCGCGTTATATTGCACAGATACTTGCGCCAGAACTTGTGATATAATCCTAAAATGTAATACTCTGAGAAGCTTTAATGTCTGTTATCCCACCTAGGAATTTCGCTCTAGATATCATAACCCGGGTCTATGCTGGAATCGTGGGTGTAGCTTGGCTAGGGCAAGTGGGGTCACTGCCGCCCCTAGCGTCCAGAGGCGCAAATTGCAACTCGTCCAAAGCATGTATTGTGTAACAGTGTTTCTCAACCGGGGGTCCGCGGACCCCTAGTGGTCCGTGGTGTAATTGCAAGGGGTCCGTGAAAATAAATTATCTTTAAAAAAAAAGATCCTATGACATTTATAGAAATAGGATTATTTTACTCAAATGTGACTGAGACCTTTATCTACCTCAACTATAAAGGGTAGCAGGACTTTTTTTCTCTAATTACATCTTTTTTCACAAGTGTAATTTATTGTATTTTAATAAGAGATCTCGCTCCCGTTTGCATTGTTAAAAGTTACTGCATAAAATTCTGTTGTTACATATATCTGAAAGTTACTGAATACATATTCTGTTTTGTTACATATATCTGAAAGTTACTGAATACATATTCTGTTTTGTTACATAAATCTGAAAGTTACTGCATAAGAATTCTGTTTTGTTACATATATCTGAAAGTTACTGCATAAGAATTCTGTTTTGTTAACTATATCTAAGTTACAACTGAAAGCTCTTATTTTTGCCCCAAAGAGTGAATAAATTCTATAATGCAATTTAAAATGCAGTTTCTACTGTTTCTATCAAATTACAACCCCCCTCCCCCAAGATCAGGTGGAGGGATCCTCAGGGTAGATCAAAAATACGCAGGGGGTCCAGGACCCCAAAAAGGTTGAGAACCACTGTCGTAGACAATATCTGCGTTGTCTTGGACGTTTTTAAACAGCCAAGAGCGAGCCATACTCCTGAAAATGGACATCTTTCATTCGGTTATTATAATGTATTAATTATACATATTACACTGGTCTACAAAAATATAGTTTTTTTTTCTTGCATGGACTTTGGAAACTGTTTTTGGCTAATTTTGGGCTGCTGAATCCAAATCTGAGCTCAGATTTGCTCTATCGCATCAAGTTTTCGTGCCATCTGCATGCTCCTTATTCAGGATTTTACAAAAGTTGACCATCTAGTCTGGCAATCTTGGTCGGGATGAAAATGACCCCTATTCATTTCCTAAGTAATTTCATGCCAGGCTGAGTGTTTATTTATTCATTGTAATCATTTTTGCATCTATCGATCTTCTAATGCAACAGTGTTTTTTTAACTTCGAGTGTAAAATTGCTGTTTTCTCAAAAATAATGATTTTTCATAGTTCAAAATCCTGATGTGATGGGCACAAACTAATGCCAGATTTGGATTCAGCACCCAAACGTTAGCTAGAATCCGTTGAAAAACCCCATGCAAGAAAAATTATGTTGACCAGTGTTGTTACTGAGAATAATATTTGTTTCTTATTGACGTCGCCAGTTTGGCTGCTGAAGGAGAATGGGCTTTGCAAATAGCAACATATGTTTTGACCGATCTTTATTACCGTGATTTATTTGAACATTTCTTGTTTGCATTTCTTTACGATTATAGGATCACAGGCTACGGTAGTTCCATATTGATAGGAAGCCATGTTTTAATAATTGCCATTAGCATGCCTAATGTAAACAAAGTGTAGTTAAAATGTAAACCATAACCTGTGTGCGTTATTGGACATCTTAATTGTAACAGAATAGGCGGAGGAGCACAATAGAAGGTTCGTGCAGGCCGTGTATTTTCACTCACTATATCATCTATTTTTGGCAAACCCCCCCCCCCATCAGAAAGTCAAACTACGCGGTTGGAATTCCCAGTGGCATAGATTTATAACCACAGGCCTTATTCCAAAGCAATTTTGAAACATTGATAATGTTGGAAAAATAAATTGTTGACTGTGTGGTTTTCTCCAGTGGGGTTTTGTCCATTTACCGGTGACCATTTTTTATTTTCAGTAGCCATCTTTAATTTTGTGGAAAAAAAGTTTCACTTTGAAAACATGAAAAACAATACTGCATACTTGACATATTATAAATCTGTAGCAGGGCCAAGGCGTTACACCTGTGGCAGGCGATGAGGAATGTCGAGGTGAATCATAAATGGTTGTAGCTAACTTCCAGCGCAGAGCCATATGGTTGAGATGGAATGAGAATTTGAGGGACTTGATTTGATGTCGTGTGATGTCAGATGTGACGTCATCTGACTTTGCCATACCTTGGCTTCTGGTGAATTGACGCCTCTGTGCATATGTCATAGGGAACTGTGTCATTATTTCTCCTCACTGAGGTTAATGGAGAAGAATGCTGTGGAACTCTCTGACTTGATAGAAGAACTTGAACTTGCAGGGAACCCCTAGGACTCCCCTCCCTTTCATTTATGTATTTAATTTTGTTTAATTTTGTTTAATTTTCTTTACTTTTATTCTCCCCTCATTCTTTTGTTTTGTTTGTTGTATGTAGAATTTAAACATTTCAATAAAAAATGTAAGAGAGCAAAAAAACAAAACAAAACCACAGCTTCCTTTTTATCCGCTGACCTATTGCGTCATAACCTTTTAAAGAAACAAGATCCTTTCCCTTTACGGATACAATGCAGTCTCCAGAGCAGATGAATACAAAGGCATGTCAGTATGTTTGTATAAAAACGTAAATATATTCATCCATACATCCATTATCCATCCATCCATTATCCAAGCCGTTTATCCCGGTCGGGGTCGTGGGACGCTGAAGCCTGGCCCAGCAGTTAGGGCGGCTGGTGGGGAGACCCCCTGGACAGGCTGCCAGGCCGACACACACGTTCACACCTAGGGACGATTTAGTACGGCCGATTCACCTGACCTACATGTCTTTGGACTGTGGGAGGAAACCGAAGCACCTGGAGGAAACCCAGGCTGACACAGGGAGAACATGCAAACTCCACACAGAGGATGACCCAGGATGACACCCAAGGTTGGACTACCCCGGGGCTTGAACCTAGGACCTTATTGCTGTGAGGCGACCGCACTAACCACTGCGCCACCGTGCTGCCACTCAGCTCAATGTATGAAGGACAATCATTGCATAGCAACAGATACAGAGACAAAGAAACAGACATACAGACTGACTGATAAACCGACAGTAAACCAGGTATTCATGGATGGAGTGTAACGCGGCAGTGAAGTGAAGTAAATAAATGTAAAATATTCTTTCTCTGTTGCTTTGGGATACTTCCTGATTCCAGGTCGAAACAAAAACATCTCATCTCATCATCAGCCGCTTCTCCGGGGTCAGGTCGCGTCAACAAAAACAGCTTATGGAAATAATACTGCAGTAACCGGGGGAGGCCGGTCACAATCTCGGCGGTTCTGTGCTGGGGGGGGGGGCATAGCTCATGGGACTGTTAAGGTTTATGTTAAAACCGTTTTAGTGATGTGTTCATGTTTTGGTTATTGTGGTTGTGTGGTTTTCAGTTATTGTGTGACTGGGACAATGTTGGGGGCTGGCTGGCAACCAACTCTTGTGGCGGTTAATGGCCTCCAGCCAGTGTTGGTATTTGGGTAGTTCAGTTCGGTGTGCAAATAAAAGAGCATTCACTGAACCTGCGGTGTATGTAGAGCCTTTCGGGGGACACAATCACTCAATACCCGCACTGTTTAAAAAAGGGGTCCTTAGTAATACAGGACCACCAAGCCAAGAATATCTCGTGGTTTAAAATGCTCTGGGTTGCATTTAGTAGTGAACATAATAGCTGAATAACACCACAACATAAGATCAAAGCTACAGACCTGAAGATACTCACATCGACTGCATTTGTTCTGTGATTATTTCCATTGGTAACATTGTAAACATACAGCGCATCCGGAAAGTATTCACACCCCTTCACTTTCCCCACATTTTGTTACGTTACAGCCTTATTCCAAAATGGATTAAATTCCTTTTTTTCTCATCAATCTACACACAATACCCCATAATGACAAAGCAAAAAATGTTTTGTAGAAATTTTTGCAAATCTACTAAAAATAAGAAACTGAAATATTGTATGTACATACTAAGTATTCACACCCTTTACTCAGTACTTGGTTGAAGCACCCTTGGCAGCAATTACAGCCTCAAGTCTTCATGGGTATGAAGCTACAAGCTTGGCACACCTATATTTGGGGTATTTCTCCCATTCTTCTCTGCAGATCCTCTCGAGCTCTGTAAGGTTAGATGGGGAGCGTCGCTGCGCAGCTATTTTCAGGTCTTTCCGGAGATGTTCAATGGGGTTCAAGTCTGGGCTCTGGCTGGGCCACTCAAGGACATTCACAGACTTGTCCCGAAGCCACTCCTTCGTTGTCTTGGCTGTGTGCTTAGGGTTGTTGTCTTGTTGAAAGATAAACCTTCGCCCCAGTCTGAGGTCCTGAGCGCTCTGGAGCAGGTTTTCATCAAGGATCTCTCTGTACTTTGCTCCATTCATCTTCCCTCGATGCTGACTAGTCTCCCCGTTCCTGCCTCTGAAGAACATCCCCACAGCATGATGCTGCCACCACCATGCTTCACTGTAGGGATGGTATTAGCAAGGTGATGAGAGGTGCCTGGTTACCTCCAGACGTGACGTTTGGCATTCAGGCCAAAGTGTTCAATCTTGGTTTCATCAGACCAGAGAATCTGGTTTCTCATGGTCTGAGAGTCCTTTAGGTGCTTTCTGGCAAACTCCAAGCAGGCTGTCATGTGCCTTTTACTGAGCAGAGGCTTGGCCACTCTACCATAAAGGCCTGATTGGTGGAGTGCTGCAGAGATGGTTGTCCTTCTGGAAGGTTCTCCATCTCCACAGAGGAACGCTGGAGCTCTGTCAGCGTGACCATCGGGTTCTTGGTCACCTCCCTGACCAAGGCCTTTCTCCCCCGATTGCTCAGTTTGGCTGGGCGGCCAGCTCTAGGAAGAGTCCGGGTGGATCCAAACTTCTTCCATTTACGAACGATGGAGACCACTGTGCTCTTCGGGACCTTCAAAGCTGTAGAGATTTTTTTTTTGGTACCCTTCCCCAGATCTGTGCCTCGATACAATCCTGTCTCGGAGGTCCACAGACAATTCCTTTGACATCATGGCTTGGTTTCTGCTATGACATGCACTGTCAACAGTGGGACCTTATATAGACAGGTGTGTGCCTTTCCAAATCATGTCCAGTCAATTTACTAGAGGTGGACTCCAATCAAGATGTAGAAACATCTCAAGGATGATCAGTGGAAACAGGATGAACCTGAGCTCAATTTTGAGTGTCATAGCAAAGGGTGTGAATACTTATGTACATGCAATATTTCAGTTTCTTATTTTTAATAAATTTGCAAAAAATTCTACAAAACCTTTTTCACTTTGTCATTATGGGGTATTGTGTGCAGCTTGATGAGAACAAAAAGGGAATTTAATCCATTTTGGAATAAGGCTGTAACATAACAAAATGTGGGGAAAGTGAAGGGGTGTGAATACTTTCCGGATGCACTGTATGTTAGTCAAAGTATATATGCATGGACACACACCTAATACAAGACACACTTGGTGTGCGAATCTCCCTGTAATGTCAGTTTATCCTCCGTTTTAAGTATCATAAATGGCCGATAACAATAACACAACGAAAAAATGAATCACACAGGTCATTTTATTTTTTTTAAGGCTGTATTTTAATGCTGTATTTTTAAGGCCGTATTACCTTCTTTCTTTTTTTTTTAAGGCCATATTTTAGGGCTTTGTTTTTAAGGCCAGTGTAGTGAGTAGATATAGGGGCGTGATTTTGGATATATAAATCTGTCAACCAGAAGTTTGTTTTGTGGAGTAAATGACCTCACGGCTTTGTGATGAAAAGGAGAAGTGGTCTCGTCTTCTTTCTTACATCCTCCAAACCCTTTTTTCTTTATTTTTCTTTTTTTTTTAAGCCCGTATTTTTTTAATGTTTTTTTTTTTAAGGCCTTTGTTGGTCATGTGGTAGCAGTGTTGATGAGAAAATGGCTCTTTCAAGAGGGAACTTAGTCATTTTAGGGAACAAGAGCAGCAGAAGATCCTCCTCAGCCTGGTGAAGAAGCGCCGGAGACGGCCCTTCTTACACTTGTGTCCTCCCTTGGCCTCCGTCTCCTCTTCTGCAGGTAAGGGTGCTTCTGTATGGCAAAAACTTCTTACACTGCATTCTTCCAAGGGGTCTAGACTGTTAAGTATTATTTCCTCCTCCTTTTTAACAGGGGAGGTTGCTCCTGCCCTGGCCTCCTCCTTCTCCTCTTCTTCAGTTGAGTCTGTTTCCCCCTTAGATGAAGCTCTGTAAAGTACAAAACTCTCGTCATTCTATTGTTAGTACACTTTAACACGTCCTACTGCTGTACACTGATTTTCTGACATTACTGCAAACTTATTTGATCCATTTCACTGAGACACATAGAAAAAGTTACATGTGCATTGTTTCTTCCATCTGCCACTAGATACACAGTGATCATACCTGTCTCTGCCATCTCCTCTGCCATTCATGGAGCACTCTTCATTGTCCAGGATAAGACAAATCTCCTCCTGGAGCTGTCTAGTCAACACCTCCTCTGCCTGGAGGAGGGAAGCCGCTATCTTTTCTTTTCTCGGCTCCCCTCGGCGAAGCTCCTCAGAGAGGCATTGCGCCAGGTGAGAGTTATTACCAAGCATGTTGGCAGTTCGTTGTAACGCCTCATCCTTCAGGGCAACATCTCTCTGCAGATCCTGCACCTCCTGTAGGAGCACGCTTTTTTCTAATAGGATCAGCTCCATGGGCTCTTTGGCAGAATCAGCAGCCTCCGTGTCTTTGGAGTTGATGAGCCACTTTTCATTCTGAAGAAGGAGGTCCTCCTGATGTATAAGGAGACTCTCCTTCCCCTCTTGCCACCGCTGGAGGTGTCTTTTGAAATCCTCCTCTGCCTGGAGGAGGGCAGCAGCCATCTTTTTAGCGCTCTGCTCCCAAAGCTCCACATCGTTTGTGAGGACTTCCACCCGCTCCACTAGAGGCTTTGTTTTCTCCTCCTGGGCAGCAGTTTGTATCTCGTGCACCTTCAGGGCAGTGGCTGTCTGCAGGATGGCATCTGTCTGCAGGGCCACCACCTGCTCTCTGTCATTTGCACTCATAGCCCTGGAGGTCTCCTCATTCTCCAAGAGACAAGACTCCTCCTGGAACTGCTGGAGGTGTATATTTAACACCTCCTGTGCCTGGAGGAGGGTAACCCCTATCTTTTGCTGTCTCAGCTCCCCTTGGCAAACCCCCCAAAAGAGGCATTGCATCTGGTCCAAGTTGCCTTCAAGAACAAATTTAGCGTTTTGAATTAACGCCCGATACTTCTGGGTGGCGGCTCTCTGCAGGATGGTGTCTCTCTGCAGAGCCTCCAACTGCTCCTGTAGCACATATGTGTCTTGAAGAATTGACTCGTTTTCTTTCTCCAAGGCCTCCTTGGCGGATAGAGCAGCCTTTGCCTCTTCAGATTTTAGGAGGCACTGTCTCTGGAAGATCTTACTCTGACAGAGAACTTTGTCGCAATGACTACATCTCTCCTTGAAAGATTTCTGGAGGTTTGCAGCCCTGTGCAGCATGACTTGCAAAAGGTTTTCCATCTCCGTTAACCTCTGCTTCTCCTCTTTAATGAGAGTCAACTCCTTTTGTCGCTGCGCGTTCTCAATGCGATAACGAGTGGCCTGTTCCGCTTCAGAGCGGCGTGAACATTCTCTCGCGAGGACAGAAATCTGACTGTAGAGGTTCAATTGATAAGTATGTCTTTGCTCGAGACGTATCTGGAGGAATGCGATATCGTCCAGGCATATTTGTGAGAGCTGTACCACCTGCAATGCAGTGGGGGGTGTCACTATATTCTGTGGCTGCTGATCTCTCCAGCTTCTCATTTCCTGACTTACAGTTCGGGATCTCGCCATCCTGCTGTCCCCCTCTTCTGTAATCGGACACTGTAATACAGAACAGGATCAGTTAAAATTTTAAACTTTTGTCAAAGTTGATGTGCTTTTATTTTTGTTACATGAGGACACTGATGTTCACTATGTTTGCTATACAACAGATGGTAAATATCAATAATCATCTGCATAGGCGGCGCTGTATGGGGAAGCCAAATGTCCTAGGATTTTCACAAAACAAAATTGGCTTAATCCAACATCTAGACCAGTGTTTCTCAACCGGGGGTCCGCGGACCCCTAGTGGTCCGTGGTGTAATTGCAAGGGGTCCGTGAAAATAAAATATCTTAAAAAAAAAGATCCTATGACATTTATAGAAATAGGATTATTTTACTCAAATGTGACTGAGACCTTTATCTACCTAAACTATAAAGGGTAACGGGACTTTTTTCTCTAATTACATCTGTTTCACAACCGTAATTTATTGTATTTTAATAAGAGATCTCGCTCCCGTTTGCATTGTTAAAAGTTACTCCATAAAAATTCTGTTGTTACATATATCTGAAAGTTACTGAATACATATTCTGTTTTGTTACATATATCTGAAAGTTACTGCATAAGAATTCTGTTTTGTTACATATATCTAAGTTACAACTGAAAGCTCTTATTTTTGCCCCAAAGAGTGAATAAATGCTATAATGCAATTTAAAATGCAGTTTCTACTGTTTCTATCAAATTGCAACCCCCCTCCCCCAAGATCAGGTGGAGGGGTCCTCAGGGTAGATCAAAAATACGCAGGGGTCCAGGACCCCAAAAAGGTTGAGAACCACTGATCTAGACTGACTAGCGCTGAATCTATTCAACTGTGAGCACTTGACTCAAAATTACAATCACATTTCCCATCAGGCCTATATGTTGTCATCACTGGTGTCATCCAACTGGAATGGCGCAGCAGAATAATTCCATTCATGCTTTACATAGATTAACATTCCTGTATTCTAAGGTCAGTTTGCCTTTACCAGTCAGATATGTTTTTCGTTATTGTTTAAGAGGCTCACAGTCATACATGTCAGAATGAAAAGGGTGTTTGCGTCGGTGTAAAAACTGTGGCTGGGAGTCAAAGGATCTCAAACCCGTTCTTGTTTTAACCCCTTTTCCCACGACGCCGCGCAACTGCCGCCGTGGGTTGTGCGTCGCAAATTGTGGTCACTCACAGTCCAGGACGACCCGAGAGGGGCGTTGAGTAGGGTAGAGGCTGGTTCCCATCGATGCAGAGAACGGAAATGGAGTAGAGAACGGTCAACTGAGCATGCGCGAAATGGCTCGACCACGCCCCCACACGCCCCCGCGTAGCATCCAGGCGCTGGATTCTAGGAAGACCCGCCCCTACTCTGCGTCTGATTAGCTAACTTTAACCCTAACCCCGCCCTTAACCCTAACCTACCCAAACAACGGAGGCGACGAGTACTTGCGCATGCTCAGTTGACCGTTCTCTGCATCGACGGGAACTAGCCTCGTTTAGTAGGACGCGCTCGCGACTCGCATCAGGCGCGCGCCGTGGGTCTGTACTACGGTGGCCAAGACGTGCCGAACGAGCCGCACATCCAAAACGCGTCGAAACCCACGGACGCATTAACGGGAAACACAAACGCAAAAGCCGCAACTTAACGGAAGTGAGCAACACGGATGTTGCCATGAAACGGGCTGTTGCGCTGTAATATGCACCCTTACCGTGAAACTCACCCCCTTATTTAGCCGCGTGAAGTGCGGGCTCTCCCGCTCCGAAGGGGTGCCCGGCCCCACCCCGCGGGGAGAGGCCTCCCCCCCGCAGGCTGACACCCGGGTGCCCCGGTGCCCCCCCCGCAGAAATCCCCTGCCCCCTCGCAGGCTCGCCCCCCCCGTCCGAAGGGGTGCCCCTCCCCGCAGAACAGCCGCCCCGGTGCTTTTCCCGCAGAACAGCCTCTGCCCCCCCCCGCAGAACAGCCCCCCCTGCTTGCCCCCCGAAGAAGACGCGTGCCCGCTACAGAACAGCCCCCTTACTCCTCGCAGGCTCACCCCCCTCCCCGCAGAACAGCCTCCCCTGCCTGACCCCCGAAGACGCGCCCTGACCCGCGGAACGGCGGCCCCCCAGAAAACAGCCCCCTGCTATTCATGAGAATACGTTGTCCACGCTGGGGTATAGTCATGGTTTTGTTGGAAGGTTATATTTCCTAGCCTCCTAATAGCGCCGCCTATGATTAAATATGTTTCTGTATGCTCAACATATCAGTGGCAAACACAAAGTCTGTAAGTATCACTACAAGAACTTTCTGTCTGACTTGGACCCTCACCTGTCTGGCTTGGTGTATTTCTACCTCCTGGTTGCCTTCCTGCTGATGGGACTTGTGGGTCAGACCAGCTGTCATGTGTGTTGTCTTGTACTTCTTTCTTTTCTCACTTCGCTGTGTGTGACTCTGAGTCGATGCGTTCTCTCCGAGGTCAAACAATCGAATGACTGCCGCGGCTGCTGCGCGCTCTTATAAACCCTAAACCGTGACGATTTCACTGATTCCCACGTGACCACGTTCGAAATACCATATATGGTAATTCCCACGTGACCACGTTCGAAATACCATATATGGTAATTCCCACGTGACCACGTTCGAAATACCATATATGGTAACTCCCGCGTGACCACGTTCGAAATACCATATATGGTAATTCCCACGTGACCACGTTCGAAATACCATATATGGTAATTCCCGCGTGACCACGTTCGAAATACCATATGTGGTAATAAAGTTGATGTTCAAGAGAACGTGCACTGAGGTTAAAAGATGCATCATTAACGACGCTGTTGTGTCTGTCAGCTGTGTGTGTGTGCGTGTGTGTGTGTGTGAATATTTGGCCACCGTGCCAGGCTGTGTGATGTTGAGCTATGCAAAAGGATTTATTCACAAAATCAAAGTGCGCACAGATGTGACCCCAATTCAGCAAAGACTGCGCCGCCTACCTTTTGCAGTGAGAGGTGCAGTTACGCAGGAGCTTGAGAAGCTTCAAAGACAGGACATTATAGAGCCTATGGAGTCATCGCAGTGGGTTTCCCCTATTGTAGTGACCGCAAAGAAAGAGGGAGCTATTAGGTTATGTGTGGACTTAAGGGAGCCTAATAAGGCTATAGTGGTGGACAGCTACCCTCTCCCACACATAGAGGACATGTTTTCAGAGCTCAGAGGGGGAACTGTTTTCTCCACACTGGACCTGCAGAGTGCATATCATCAGGTGCTGCTCCATGAGGACAGCAGAAATCTCACAGCTTTCATTGCACACGAGGGTCTCTTCAGGTTTAAACGTGTCCCATATGGACTGGCTTTCAGGACCTAGCTGCTTCCAGCGGATGATGACGACCATACTGAAAGACTTACCCGGATGCCAATGCTACTTGGATGATGCGATCATCCATGGGAAAACCAGGGAACAACATGATGCCCATCTCCGAGCAGTACTCCAGGCCATCAATGCATCAGGACTGAAACTGAACATGGCAAAGTGCAAATTCAGGCAGGAGGAGCTTGGCTTCCTGGGCCACAGGGTGTCAGCCCAGGGGATACAGCCAGATCCCTGTCATGTGGACGCAGTGTTGCAGGCACCTGCCCCCAAGGATGCCTCTGGCCTCCGCTCCTTTCTGGGGCTGACTTCATGGTATGCAAAGTTCATTCCCAACTACTCCTCAGTGGTGGAGCCTATGCGCAGCCTGTTGCGAGGAGATGCTGCATATGTCTGGACGGCAAGTGCACAGCAGAGCTTTGAAACAGTGAAACAGTTGATTGTACACAGTCCCGCACTGACCTTGTTTGACCCTGATCTGCCCACCATCGTGATCAGTGACACTTCAGATTATGGGGTTGGGGCTGTGCTGACTCAAATACACCCAGACAACTCCGAGGGAACAGTGGCGTTTGCATCTCGCACGCTTTCATCAGCAGAGCGGAAGTACTCCACGGTGGAGAAAGAAGCTTTGGGGTGGGTCTGGGCTACAGAGAAATGGAGGACCTACCTGTGGGGGGCAGACGCTTCACGTTACGTACAGACCACAGCCCCCTCACGACACTACTGTCCTCTAAGGGGCTGGACAGAGCTGGTATGCGTATAGCTAGGTGGTCAGCGAGGTTGCTGTCGTTTAATTATGACATGCAGTACAGACCTGGCACAGAAAATGTCCCGTTGCTAACTGCTGATCAGGGACAGGAGGACGAGCTGGAGGTGGTGGCACTCATCGGCAGCTTCTCAGCTGTGTCTGCAGATGAATTCAAGGAGGCCTGTCAAGCATGCCCTGTTCAGTCACAGCTGTGCAAGTTCATCACCACAAGATGGCCACACTCAGGTCTGGATCCAACACTGACACCCTACTACAGACTGAGAGCAGAACGGTCCTTAGTGGATGGATGTGTCCTGCGGAGAGACCACTGTCTACTGGTGCCACAGCAACTGCAGCCACAACTGATACGACCGGCTCACGAGACACATCAGGGCATTGTCCGAACGAAACAACGTCTCAGGGACCTCTACTGGTGGCCTGGGATGGATGCACAAGTCGAAGCCACAATCAAATCTTGCCTCACATGTCAGCAGCATGAGAAGACAGCTGTTACACATACTATGCCTATGCAACCTGTTCCATTCCCAGATGCCGCATGGGAAAAAGTAGCAATAGACATTGTAGGCCCTTTTGAGTCCACAGTCCCTGGTTGCCGTTTTGCTATTGCCATCATAGATTACTTTAGCAAGTGGCCTGAGGTTGCATTCATGTCCCAAGTTACTTCTGCATCAGTGATCCACTTCCTGTCTACAGTGTTCAGCAGGGAAGAAAAACCAAAAGAGTTCATCTCAGACAATGGTAGTCAACTGATTTCACAGGAAATGGAATCTTTTCTCAAGGACAGGGGAATTGCATACAAACGCTCCTCACTCTACTACCCCCAGGCCAATGGGGAAATTGAGAGATTTAATCGATGTCTGAAGGATAGTCTACTGACTGCGACAATAGAAGGAAAGGAGTGGACAGCATCAACCAGAGACTTTCTCCAGGTCTACGGGGCAACCAGGCATGCCACCACTCAATGCTCCCTTGCAGAGCTGTTGCATAGACGTCAGATGCACACCAAACTCCATGTGACAGGCCTCCACAAACCACAGCCTGTCACATCCCTACAAGCACAAAACACAGCACAAACAGTGAAAGAGAAGCAGAGGAAGATGAAGGAGTATGCAGGCAAGAAGAGAAGGGCAAAAGCAGTGCACTTTCCTCCTGGGTCTTGGGTCAGGGTTAGGAGACCAGGTATACTATGCAAGAGACAGTCAAAGTACTCTCGCCCTCTTCAGGTGCATGGACAAAGAGGCCAGTACACTTACAGACTCTCTGATGTGCGCACCTGGAATGCATCCTATCTCACGTCAGCCCTACCCCTTCAGGGTCACGCAGACCCTGGGCAGGCTGTTCCTCCCGAGGGGCCTGACATAGACTGTAGCAGAGTCCATCCTGACCCACTACATGCTCGGCCCCCTCTGCGAGAGGTCAGGGTCAGGAGGCCGCCGGCTTGGGCACAGGACTATGTTATGTGAGGACAGTAAACTAAAACAAGAGTAGCCTATTGTTGGTATGAAACTGTTATTTCGAGACTGTTATTTCTTATAGACCTAGTACTGTCTGTATGAAACTGTTATTTCAAAACTGTTATTTTTAATGACCTAGTAGTGTCTGCATGAGACTGCTATTTCGAAACTGTTATTTGTTTTATGGTCAAGCTATTCTGTTGTTATTGTAAGACTGTTCATAGCTTATACAGTTCAGCATAAGCACCGCAGTGATTGTATAGTTGGTGATGGAAATTTTATCTTTTGCAAAGCGGATATGTGATGTCTTGAGTTGATGCGATTGGAGAACAGTAGGGAGAGCTAGAGGACAAGATAGGATGGAAGTGACTGTAAGAGGGGAGAAGGAGTGTGACGTGGGTTGTTGAAGTAAAGAAGCGTATGCTAACAGACGTGTGTCTTCGAGTGGTCCCTTAGCAACACAGCACAGAGTTGAATTGTTCAGCGATTCTGGCATGCATACCCAGTGCTAGACCGAAATAAATGCTAACTTTACGGAGGAATAAATACACAGTGGGGTGTCAGTTCTTCTCTTACCGGAATCAACGTAGAAAGAGAAACTTTAGTGACAGATGCACACTGTTATATACGCACAGATCACATGTCAATCTCAGCGCATTTCATTGGCTGTTATCATTGTCCATCATACAGTACCCACATGTACTCAAGTTTGCCCATGTGTTAATACAAAAATATCGATTTGCTTCTACAATTGAGAGCACACTTATTTCATATATATCAACAGGATTTGAAATAAATGACACACATGGCTTCAGCTTATCAAAGTCATGAAATCTTTCTTCAAACTCTTGCCTAAGCCTAGATATGGGTTGGGAGTATTTTTTGCAGCCCTCTCCAAGGCCCCAGATGCAGGAGCCTTGGCATTTAGGACTGATTGCACAGAAGGAAAGAGCAGGAATGTCTTACTTTGCAAATGCACAGAGAAAATGTTCCACTTAGCTCTGAATGCGTTCACAGCACTGATCACGTCAGAGACATTTTTGCCTTTGCCTTGCAATTCACAGTTCAAATGATATAGTCTCCCTGTGATGTCTGTTAGCAAGGCGGGATCGAGCATCCATTCAGTGTCCTGAAGCAAAGTAGTGTCTTCCCCTCTGGAGTCCATGAACTCTTTAATGTCACCCAGAAGTGACAAAAAACACTGTAAAACTCTACCCCCGCTGAGCCATTGAATCTGCGTGTGCAGCAAGGAGTCACCGTGTTCAGCTGACAGCTCCTCTAAAAGAATTTTGAATGCCCTGTGTTGTGTGGCTTTGGAGCAGTTGCTGTTAACAATCTTCACGAACGGAGTCATGACGTGGTCAAAACCCATCGCTTTGGCACATATTGCCTGCTGATGGATGATGCAGTGGTAATTCAAAAAAACGTGGAAAATCAGGATCACGTCTGAATCGCGCAACGAAACCTGAAAGGGGGAGGGGGGGGGTCCTGAGCCTGCGGCCTCGCTCCTTAGACGCAGCTCGCGCCTTCGGCCCTCGCACCTATACTAACCAACTCTACATCAATGTGGATTGTAAAAACACACAGCTAAATAACTTTAAAGCTACAACGCTAGCTACTCAGGTCAACGCTAGCTACTCAGGTCATGTACTCATGTACTCGGGTCATGGTTAAGCTGTTCAAGTTAAGTTCGTGGACATCGCTGACACTCTTCTGGCCATAGTGTTTGACCTCAGCTGGACAGCCGAGACAGCAGTGATGGTATCTTTGCCGTTTTTCTGATCTTTGCTACTACGGACATTACCTCTTTCACAACCTCGCCATCTGAAAAGGGCTTTTTGTTTTTAGCTAGGTAATGTGCAGCCCTAAATGATGCTTCGGTTGCTCTTAATGTGCTGCCTGGTGGGGAGCTGCTGTTAAAAGTCTTGTGGCATGTAGACATGTCTCTCCACACTGTGTCTCTTAGCTAAAGCCCCACAAATCACACACACACTTCTTTAATTTACTTTGGTAAAGAAGAACTCTTCCTCCCATTCCTCCTGAAAGTGGTACGTCTTCTTTTTCTTCTTCTCCGGCATAATTTATCAATCACTACTATTAGACTACACTAGTAGAATTATTCAGTCCTCGGGTCAGTGTTTTGGCTAACTATAGGCGGGCTTTCCTACCATTTCTATATTAGAAGTTGCAGTCACAAAACACTGTTATGATAAAGGTTTAATTTCAACTATGTATGACTTATTTGTATCTGGATCTGATGAATCATCAGAGACAAAACTGAGATTATGGGAGGGAGATATAGAGGAGGAAATATCTTTAGAAGAATGGAGTGAGGCATGTAAAGAGGCCCAGAGACAGACAGTTAGCAGCAACCTAAAGCTTCTACAGTATAAATGGCTGATGCGTACATATGTAACTCCTGTTAAATTGCACAAGTTTAATGACAATATTCCTGATACCTGTATTAAGTGTAGTGAGGCAAGGGGAACGCTGTTTCACTGTATATGGGAATGTGTGGAAGTGAAAACCTTCTGGCAAGATGTTGTTGATATGATTGATCAAATTTTGTCAAAGAAATTACCATTGAGTCCAAAGCTTTTTATTCCTGGTTTATATCCTACCATCCCACATCTACACAGCAATGAGTTCAGATTTATAGATATGTGTATATTACAAGCAAAACGTGTAATTGCTCTTAATTGGAAACGTGTTGATGGACCAAGAATTGGTATGTGGGTTAAAGAAATGGCTTCAAACATGTCAGTGGAAAAGATAATGTATATTGTTAGACGTAAACAAAGTGTTTTTGATAAAATCTGGGGATTGTTTCTGTACTTCTTAAGACATAATACTAATGTTGGTAACTTGCTTCAGCAAGAACAAGCTCTGGGGGAGTAGAACAACTCTGTCTGATTGTTTAGATGCGTAAAAGCGACTGAAAAAAAAACCCCACACCCTCTAATCAGTCTGTGAAAGAAATTATTACTACTACTACTACTACTTTCGGCTGCTCCCGTTAGGGGGCGCCACAGCGGATCATCCGTTTCCATCTCTTCCTGTCCTCTGCGTCTTCCTCTGTCACACCAGCCACCTGCATGTCCTCCCTCACCACATCCATAAACCTCCTCTTTGGCCTTCCTCTTCTCCTCTTCCCTGGCAGCTCCATATTCAGCATCCTTCTCCCAATATACTCAGCATCTCTCCTCCACACATGTCCAAGCCATCTCAACCTTGCCTCCCTTGCTTTGTGTGAAAGAAATTATTATTATTTTATTTTATTATTTTAATTAATGTAATTTTTATTTGTATTATCTTCTTTAACCCTGCTTTGAATTGTATTACTTGTTATAGGGACGGGGTTATGGGGGGGGGTGAAAATGTTTGCTGTACTGTGCTATTACTTGTTTTGATGTAATTTGCAAACAAAATTCAGTAAAAATATTGCTTAAAAAAAAACAAACTATAGGCGGGCTTTGCACAGGAGGCGGCGCGGCAGCGGCTAAACTTTGACCCAGCAAAGACACCGTCCCTGGTCAGTGTGAAATAATAGATTTCGATGACGCACTTCTCCGCGTTTATAAACGATCCCATGACGGTAGCGAAACCATTCATTGCACCAATCAAATCGAGTGACTCGGATCAACGCCTGTCTCGCGGTCGTCACTGACTCCAATAGTGACGACCGCGCGCGTGTCACGTGTGTTGCTAAGTGACGCGGGCGCCAGTAACGGGGAGGAAGAAGAACGTGTGCGCTGTGTAGCTAGCTAATGTGAACTGGTAATAGCACACGTTAGCCCCCTAGCTAGTGGGTCTGACCCTTTAGCCGAGCGGTTAGTGATGTGGCCTTGTGGTGCAGCACACCCGTATCGAATCCCGCACCGGGCAAGATAATAACCGGTTACACTAACAACTAGCGTACGCAATGGATCATTTTGAAATTGAACGAAAACTCTCAAAGGGAGGGCTTCTTAAAATCCCAAACGAGTCGGGGGACGCTTGGTTATGGCGACAGAATGACCTCGTTGTTGACGACAGGAAGAGTCTAACTTGTTTTAACCGTTGCCTTGATCAAGTTCAGCTGGCGAAGATGATTCGTGACCTGTTAGTCAGCCATGTTCATTTGGCAAAGATTGGATTATTGAACCGTTGCCACGTCAAGTTGTTCGGCGGGCTGACGTTTCACTGCTGTATTGGAATTGCTGCGAACAAGTAAGATGGAAAAGTGGTTTATTGTTATACTGCTGTGTTGTTCTGATGGCCGCCGTGCCTAGCTAGCAGTGTGTAGGTTAGCCCCTAGCTAACGGGGCTGACCTTTTAGCCGAGCGGTTAGCGATGTCGCCTTGTGGTGCAGTACACCTCGTCACGAATCCCGCACCGGGCAAGAATACTCCCGGTTACACTAGCCCAGTGGTTCTCAACCTTTTTGGGGTCCTGGACCCCCCTGCGTATTTTTGATCTACCCTGAGGACCCCTCCACCTGATCTTGGGGGAGGGGGTTGCAATTTGATAGAAACAGTAGAAACTGCATTTTAAATTGCATTATAGCATTTATTCACTCTTTGGGGCAAAAATAAGAGCTTTCAGTTGTAACTTAGATATAGTTAAGAAAACAGAATTCTTATGCAGTAACTTTCAGATATATGTAACAAAACAGAATATGTATTCAGTAACTTTCAGATATATGTTACAAAACAGAATATGTATTCAGTAACTTTCAGATATATGTAACACCCAAGGTTGGACTACCCCGGGGCTTGAACCTAGGACCTTATTGCTGTGAGGCAACCGCACTAACCACTGCGCCACCGTGCTGCCACTCAGCTCAATATATGAAGGACAATCATTGCATAGCAACAGATACAGAGACAAAGAAACAGACATACAGACTGACTGATAAAACGACAGTAAACCAGGTATTCATGGATGGAGTGTAAAGCGGCAGTGAAGCGAAGTAAATAAATGTAAAACATTCGTTCTCTGTTGCTTTGGGATACTTCCTGATTCCAGGTCGAAACAAACACATCTCATCTCATCATCAGCCGCTTCTCCGGGGTCAGGTCGCGTCAACAAAAACAGCTTATGGAAATAATACTGCAGTAACCGGGGGAGGCCGGTCACAATCTCGGCGGTTCTGTGCTGGGGGGGGGGCATAGCTCATGGGACTGTTAAGGTTTATGTTAAAACCGTTTTAGTGATGTGTTCATGTTTTGGTTATTGTGGTTGTGTGGTTTTCAGTTATTGTGTGACTGGGACAATGTTGGGGGCTGGCTGGCAACCAACTCTTGTGGCGGTTAATGGCCTCCAGCCAGTGTTGGTATTTGGTTAGTTCAATTCGGTGTGCAAATAAAAGAGCATTCACTGAACCTGCGGTGTATGTAGAGCCTTTCGGGGGACACAATCACTCAATACCCGCACTGTTTAAAAAAGGGGTCCTTAGTAATACAGGACCACCAAGCCAAGAATATCTCGTGGTTTAAAATGCTCTGGGTTGCATTTAGTAGTGAACATAATAGCTGAACAACACCACAACATAAGATCAAAGCTACAGACTTGAAGATACTCACATCGACTGCATTTGTTCTGTGATTATTTCCATTGGTAACATTGTAAACATACAGCGCATCCGGAAAGTATTCACACCCCTTCACTTTCCCCACATTTTGTTACGTTACAGCCTTATTCCAAAATGGATTAAATTCCTTTTTTTCTCATCAATCTACACACAATACCCCATAATGACAAAGCAAAAAATGTTTTGTAGAAATTTTTGCAAATTTACTAAAAATAAGAAACTGAAATATTTTATGTACATAAGTATTCACACCCTTTACTCAGTACTTGGTTGAAGCACCCTTGGCAGCAATTACAGCCTCAAGTCTTCATGGGTATGAAGCTACAAGCTTGGCACACCTATATTTGGGGTATTTCTCCCATTCTTCTCTGCAGATCCTCTCGAGCTCTGTAAGGTTAGATGGGGAGCGTCGCTGCGCAGCTATTTTCAGGTCTTTCCGGAGATGTTCAATGGGGTTCAAGTCTGGGCTCTGGCTGGGCCACTCAAGGACATTCACAGACTTGTCCCGAAGCCACTCCTTCGTTGTCTTGGCTGTGTGCTTAGGGTTGTTGTCTTGTTGAAAGATAAACCTTCGCCCCAGTCTGAGGTCCTGAGCGCTCTGGAGCAGGTTTTCATCAAGGATCTCTCTGTACTTTGCTCCTTTCATCTTCCCTCGATGCTGACTAGTCTCCCCGTTCCTGCCGCTGAAGAACATCCCCACAGCATGATGCTGCCACCACCATGCTTCACTGTAGGGATGGTATTAGCAAGGTGATGAGAGGTGCCTGGTTACCTCCAGACGTGACGTTTGGCATTCAGGCCAAAGTGTTCAATCTTGGTTTCATCAGACCAGAGAATCTGGTTTCTCATGGTCTGAGAGTCCTTTAGGTGCTTTCTGGCAAACTCCAAGCAGGCTGTCATGTGCCTTTTACTGAGCAGAGGCTTGGCCACTCTACCATAAAGGCCTGATTGGTGGAGTGCTGCAGAGATGGTTGTCCTTCTGGAAGGTTCTCCATCTCCACAGAGGAACGCTGGAGCTCTGTCAGCGTGACCATCGGGTTCTTGGTCACCTCCCTGACCAAGGCCTTTCTCCCCCGATTGCTCAGTTTGGCTGGGCGGCCAGCTCTAGGAAGAGTCCTGGTGGATCCAAACTTCTTCCATTTACGAACGATGGAGACCACTGTGCTCTTCGGGACCTTCAAAGCTGTAGACATTTTTTTTTTGGTACCCTTCCCCAGATCTGTGCCTCGATACAATCCTGTCTCGGAGGTCCACAGACAATTCCTTTGACATCATGGCTTGGTTTCTGCTCTGACATGCACTGTCAACAGTGGGACCTTATATAGACAGGTGTGTGCCTTTCCAAATCATGTCCAGTCAATTTACTAGAGGTGGACTCCAATCAAGATGTAGAAACATCTCAAGGATGATCAGTGGAAACAGGATGAACCTGAGCTCAATTTTGAGTGTCATAGCAAAGGGTGTGAATACTTATGTACATGCAATATTTCAGTTTCTTATTTTTAATAAATTTGCAAAAAATTCTACAAAACCTTTTTCACTTTGTCATTATGGGGTATTGTGTGCAGCTTGATGAGAACAAAAAGGGAATTTAATCCATTTTGGAATAAGGCTGTAACATAACAAAATGTGGGGAAAGTGAAGGGGTGTGAATACTTTCCGGATGCACTGTATGTTAGTCAAAGTATATATGCATGGACACACACCTAATACAAGACACACTTGGTGTGCGAATCTCCCTGTAATGTCAGTTTATCCTCCGTTTTAAGTATCATAAATGGCCGATAACAATAACACAACGAAAAAATGAATCACACAGGTCATTTTATTTTTTTTAAGGCTGTATTTTAATGCTGTATTTTTAAGGCCGTATTACCTTCTTTCTTTTTTTTTTAAGGCCATATTTTAGGGCTTTGTTTTTAAGGCCAGTGTAGTGAGTAGATACAGGGGCGTGATTTTGGATATATAAATCTGTCAACCAGAAGTTTGTTTTGTGGAGTAAATGACCTCACGGCTTTGTGATGAAAAGGAGAAGTGGTCTCGTCTTCTTTCTTACATCCTCCAAACCCTTTTTTCTTTATTTTTCTTTTTTTTTTAAGCCCGTATTTTTTTAATGTTTTTTTTTTAAGGCCTTTGTTGGTCATGTGGTAGCAGTGTTGATGAGAAAATGGCTCTTTCAAGAGGGAACTTAGTCATTTTGGGAACAAGAGCAGCAGAAGATCCTCCTCAGCCTGGTGAAGAAGCGCCGGAGACGGCCCTTCTTACACTTGTGTCCTCCCTTGGCCTCCGTCTCCTCTTCTGCAGGTAAGGGTGCTTCTGTAGGGCAAAAACTTCTTACACTGCATTCTTCCAAGGGGTCTAGACTGTTAAGTATTATTTCCTCCTCCTTTTTAACAGGGGAGGTTGCTCCTGCCCTGGCCTCCTCCTTCTCCTCTTCTTCAGTTGGGGCTGTTTCCCTCTTAGGTGAAGCTCTGTAAAGTACAAAACTCTCGTCATTCTATTGTTAGTACACTTTAACACGTCCTACTGCTGTACACTGATTTTCTGACATTACTGCAAACTTATTTGATCCATTTCACTGAGACACATAGAAAAAGTTACATGTGCATTGTTTCTTCCATCTGCCACTAGATACACAGTGATCATACCTGTTTCTGCCATCTCCTCTGCCATTCATGGAGCACTCTTCATTGTCCAGGATAAGACAAATCTCCTCCTGGAGCTGTCTAGTCAACACCTCCTCTGCCTGGAGGAGGGAAGCCGCTATCTTTTCTTTTCTCGGCTCCCCTCGGCGAAGCTCCTCAGAGAGGCATTGCGCCAGGTGAGAGTTATTACCAAGCATGTTGGCAGTTCGCTGTAACGCCTCATCCTTCAGGGCAACATCTCTCTGCAGATCCTGCACCTCCTGTAGGAGCACGCTTTTTTCTAATAGGATCAGCTCCATGGGCTCTTTGGCAGAACCAGCAGCCTCCGTGTCTTTGGAGTTGATGAGCCACTTTTCATTCTGAAGAAGGAGGTCCTCCTGATGTATAAGGAGACTCTCCTTCCCCTCTTGCCACCGCTGGAGGTGTCTTTTGAAATCCTCCTCTGCCTGGAGGAGGGCAGCAGCCATCTTTTTAGCGCTCTGCTCCCAAAGCTCCACATCGTTTGTGAGGACTTCCACCCGCTCCACTAGAGGCTTTGTTTTCTCCTCCTGGGCAGCAGTTTGTATCTCGTGCACCTTCAGGGCAGTGGCTGTCTGCAGGATGGCATCTGTCTGCAGGGCCACCACCTGCTCTCTGTCATTTGCACTCATAGCCCTGGAGGTCTCCTCATTCTCCAAGAGGAGACAAGACTCCTCCTGGAACTGCTGGAGGTGTATATTTAACACCTCCTGTGCCTGGAGGAGGGTAACCCCTATCTTTTGCTGTCTCAGCTCCCCTTGGCAAAACTCCTGAAAGAGGCATTGCATCTGGTCCAAGTTGCCTTCAAGAACAAATTTAGCGTTTTGAATTAACGCCCGATACTTCTGGGTGGCGGCTCTCTGCAGGATGGTGTCTCTCTGCAGAGCCTCCAACTGCTCCTGTAGCACATATGTGTCTTGAAGAATGGACTCGTTTTCTTTCTCCAAGGCCTCCTTGGCGGATAGAGCAGCCTTTGCCTCTTCAGATTTTAGGAGGCACTGTCTCTGGAAGATCTTACTCTGACAGAGAACTTTGTCGCAATGACTACATCTCTCCTTGAAAGATTTCTGGAGGTTTGCAGCCCTGTGCAGGATGACTTGCAAAAGGTTTTCCATCTCCGTTAACCTCTGCTTCTCCTCTTTAATGAGAGTCAACTCCTTTTGTCGCTGCGCGTTCTCAATGCGATAACGAGTGGCCTGTTCCGCTTCAGAGCGGCGTGAACATTCTGTCGCGAGGACAGAAATCTGACTGTAGAGGTTCAATTGATAAGTATGTCTTTGCTCGAGACATATCTGGAGGAATGCGATATCGTCCAGGCATATTTGTGAGAGCTGTACCACCTGCAATGCAGTGGGGGGTGTCACTATATTCTGTGGCTGCTGATCTCTCCAGCTTCTCATTTCCTGACTTACAGTTCGGGATCTCGCCATCCTGCTGTCCCCCTCTTCTGTAATCGGACACTGTAATACAGAACAAGATCAGTTGAAATTTTAAACTTTTGTCAAAATTGATGTGCTTTTATTTTTGTTACATGAGGACACTGATGTTCACTATGTTTGCTATACAACAGATGGTAAATATCAATAATCATCTGCATAGGCGGCGCTGTATGGGGAAGCCAAATGTCCTAGGATTTTCACAAAACAAAATTAGCTTAATCCAACATCTAGACCAGTGTTTCTCAACAGGGGGTCCGCGGACCCCTAGTGGTCCGTGGTGTAATTGCAAGGGGTCCGTGAAAATAAAATATCTTTAAAAAAAAGATCCTATGACATTTATAGAAATAGGATTATTTTACTCAAATGTGACTGAGACCTTTATCTACCTAAACTATAAAGGGTAACGGGACTTTTTTCTCTAATTACATCTGTTTCACAACCGTAATTTATTATATTTTAATAAGAGATCTCGCTCCCGTTTGCATTGTTAAAAGTTACTCCATAAAAATTCTGTTGTTACATATATCTGAAAGTTACTGAATACATATTCTGTTTTGTTACATATATCTGAAAGTTACTGCATAAGAATTCTGTTTTGTTAACTAT
Organism: Lampris incognitus; assembly: GCF_029633865.1. Classification (NCBI taxonomy): domain Eukaryota; kingdom Metazoa; phylum Chordata; class Actinopteri; order Lampriformes; family Lampridae; genus Lampris; species Lampris incognitus. The sequence continues at coordinate 12,636,373 of NC_079225.1, read as the reverse complement.
ATCTAAGTTACAACTGAAAGCTCTTATTTTTGCCCCAAAGAGTGAATAAATGCTATAATGCAATTTAAAATGCAGTTTCTACTGTTTCTACAAATTGCAACCCCCCTCCCCCAAGATCAGGTGGAGGGGTCCTCAGGTAGATCAAAAAATACGCAGGGGGTCCAGGACCCCAAAAAGGTTGAGAACCACTGATCTAGACTGACTAGCGCTGAACCTATTCAACTGTGAGCACTTGACTCAAAATTACAATCACATTTCCCATCAGGCCTATATGTTGTCATCACTGGTGTCATCCAACTGGAATGGCGCAGCAGAATAATTCCATTCATGCTTTACATATGTAACCTGCACGACAGGGGAATGGGCCTATGCTTGCGCAGGGACAGTTTACAGTCTAATGTCTAAGTTCAGTGGAGATTGGTGTAGGTTTTTTTCTAGACCAGATTCTAGTACTCACCCCAAAGACAACACACACACTCGTGGGTATAGTTTACAATAAAAAAAAAACAATTTATTTCAACAGTTCAAAGTAAAGTTATTTCAATATCAATACTAAATTAGATGTGTTATATATATATATATATATATATATATATATATATATATATTTTACTCTATTATACTTTTTAAAAGTTCTTCCTAATATTCTATTTATTGTCTATATCTATCTATATTCTATTTTATACCCTTCTAATATATTACTTATGCAGCCATATTCTACACTAACAAATTAAAGAAAATAATCCAAAATAAAGTATGATTGCACTCAAAGAAATAATAAAGAAAAGAAAAGGGGGAATGATTCAGTCTTCCAATCTGTGCAAGGTGCAATGTCCAGATCCTACCACAATCACAGGGGCAAGTTAATGTAGAGGCGATGATGATGAATCCAAATCCAGGGCGATGATGGGGGCAATCCAAAGGGGGTATCCAAGGGTTCCAAACGGTGTAGCAAGGGGGGTTGTTCAGGGTACAAAAAAAACCAGTCTGCACAAAATTGTACAGATTCCTTATTAATTGCAATCTCTATCAAACAATTACAAACAAAATAAAAATACCCAAATCTAGAGTCAATTCTCAGAATTAAATCATTTCCTACATATAACTAATATGCGGCTGAATGACAACAGCCTATTGCTGTAAGAACAGTTAAAAACAATGTCATCGCAGCCAGGCTGCGGCACTGTCAACGTGAATTCACGTCTAGCTGGCTGCTATGGGTTCCATGGATGCCATGTAGCCCGAGTTGGCTCGGTGGCTAGTGGCAACTGGAGCTTACAGTTTTTTTTCAACAACAAGCATATTATTATATTAAAATGTCTAACATTCCTACATCAAATAAACCCTATGGACCGGGTGTCCTGACTGGTTTTAAGATATAGATTTAGATATGTTTTTCGTTATTGTTTAAGAGGCTCACAGTCATACATGTCAGAATGAAAAGGGTGTTTGCGTCGGTGTAAAAACTGTGGCTGGGAGTCAAAGGATCTCAAACCCGTTCTTGTTTTAACCCCTTTTCCCACGACGCCGCGCAACTGCCGCCGTGGGTTGTGCGTCGCAAATTGTGGTCACTCACAGTCCAGGACGACCCGAGAGGGGCGTTGAGTAGGGTAGAGGCTGGTTCCCATCGATGCAGAGAACGGAAGTGGAGTAGAGAACGGTGAACTGAGCATGCGCGAAATGGCTCGACCACGCCCCCATACGCCCCGCGTAGCATCCAGGCGCTGGATTCTAGGAAGACCCGCCCCTACTCTGCGTCTGATTAGCTAACTTTAACCCTAACCCCGCCCCTAACCCTAACCTACCCAAACAACGGAGGCGACGAGTACTTGCGCATGCTCAGTTGACCGTTCTCTGCATCGACGGGAACTAGCCTCGTTTAGTAGGACGCGCTCGCGACTCGCGTCAGGCGCGCGCCGTGGGTCTGTACTACGGTGGCCGAGACGTGCCGAACGAGCCGCACATCCAAAACGCGTCGAAACCCACGGGCGCATTAACGGGAAACACAAACGCAAAAGCCGCAACTTAACGGAAGTGAGCAACACGGATGTTGCCATGAAACGGGCTGTTGCGCTGTAATATGCACCCCTACCGTGAAACGCACCCCCTTATTTAGCCGCGTGAAGTGCGGGCTCTCCCGCTCCGAAGGGGTGCCCGGCCCCACCCCGCGGGGAGAGGCCGCCCCCCCGCAGGCTGACACCCGGGTGCCCCGGTGCCCCCCCCCCCCCCGCAGAAGTCCCCTGCCCCCTCGCAGGCTCGCCCCCCCCCCTCCCGAAGGGGTGCCCCTCCCCGCAGAACAGCCGCCCCGGTGCTTTTCCCGCAGAACAGCCTCTGCCCCCCCCCCCCCGCAGAACAGCCCCCCCTGCTTGCCCCCCGAAGAAGACGCGTGCCCGCTACAGAACAGCCCCCTTACTCCTCGCAGGCTCACCCCCCTCCCCGCAGAGCAGCCCCCCCCCCGCAGAACAGCCTCCCCTGCCTGACCCCCGAAGACGCGCCCTGACCCGCGGAACGGCGCCCCCCCAGAAAACAGCCCCCTGCTATTCATGAGAATACGTTGTCCACGCTGGGGTATAGTCATGGTTTTGTTGGAAGGTTATGTAAGGTAGTAATGCAAATCCGCCACAGGGTGGCAGTGTTACGCTGTATGTTCCCCTGGGAATGCCGCAAATGACGATATTTGTCCCTTTTGCAACACCGTACCCCTAAGTCTTGTCCCGGGCAAAAGGCTACGTTGATCACATGTTTTTTTTTATTCCTCTGCCGGATGGTGAGCAGTGTTGCTGGCGGTCTGCATTATCATAAAAATATTGATTTATATCGCACATATTGTCTGTTTATTCTGTGGTGTTAATAGACAAGTTTGCTTATAACCTAGTTAAAGTTTGATGTCGAACATTGTATTTGGCAAGGGAAATGTGACAAAAAGTGTTGGCTAGCCTGTTGGGCATTAGCATGGCATATAACGCAGGATGCAGTATTATTTGAGCAGATTATCCATGGTTTTTTTGTTTAATTTTATGGGTAATAAGTGCCTCATTTAATTTATAATGGATGACATTTGCTGTGGTTTTGCCATAAGGTAGCATTTTGATATGAGATGTGTTTATTTGCACATTTGCACTTTTTATTTTAATTTTATTGAGAAAGAAAGACTTTTTTTTTTTATTCTTCTGCCGGAAGCTGTGAGTATGATGAGGCCAGCGGCCAGCTGATTGATGAGAGGTGAAGTGTAAGCGAGTGCCAGTAAAGTGTCCAGGTCTCAGCCACGATCCCAAGCCTCCGCCTCCTTCCTTTTCCACGCAAACATCATACTACAACAAACACAACGCAGAGTCCCAGGGCGTGTAGGGAGACGACGGCCGAACGCAAAGTGCGGGTTACATCATGGTGCCGTGACCCGGATCGTGGTGCTTCGAGATCCAAGGAGATACAGAGACTCGCGTCCTCGCCTTTGCTGCTGCATTGAACTGCGTTACCTTCAGTGACTGGACAGTGTGGTGGACTGAACTACTGTCATCGGCGTTGCAGCATTGGCAAGATACTCACCTCTTCAAATATCCTTTAAAGACTGTTGAAAGCTTGCTATATCCATTTGAAGACTTTTTATGATATTTCGATAAACTTAACTGTTATTTGAGTTGTGTAAAAGTGTGCTATGTGAGATCCTGCTATAGGAACACTGTGTTTAACATTAAGCTGATATATATCATTCATAATTTTTTGGTTTTGGTTAAGGGTTGTGTATTGACCATCTGATTTTGACTCAAGTTTAATGTGAGTTTTGAGTTGATAGTGATTATTGTTTTTTGATATATTTACTGGAAAAAAAGGGGAGATTTTGCATACACAGCTAAACTTATTCTGTGAACACAGTGAATCATTAATAGTCATCTGTTTTGACACCAACAGTTACACCAGTCATAGTGATTTAGAAAAAATATATCAAAATGTTCAGTGACTATGCAGATTATCAGTCAAAGCAAGAAGGTGCCTCTGCTGCCACACCGGGTTCCCAACTGCCCCCGATGCCCACAGCCAGCCACAACTGTTACACTCCAGCCCAGACACAACCCCACCTTTCAAGCAAGGGCGTAACAACCACCAGTGCTGCAAATCAACAGCAATCAGTGAGGCCAAAGCTTAACAACTACTTCACTAGCCCCACCACCACCCAACAGCTGATCCTCCCTCAAGACCACCACAGCAGTCAGCAGCCCCCATACCCAGGACTAAGTGCACCACTCACTCCACCACCCCCAATACTGTCACCTTACCCTATTCACTACTCCACTCCAGCTCATGCACCCACCTTGCCAGCCTCTAGAGCTCCAATGCAAGCACCCTCACTATGTTTTGACAGCAGCCCAGCTGCCAAACCAATCCACCGAAACAGCAGGCCAGACTACAGCCTGCCCAGTGCATCCCTTCCAGCTGTACAGATATTAGTGGAACCTAATCCCCCGGCCCAAGCCAGTGTGAACCAGCACACACACCCTTTGCCCATTCACAGCCTCTCGTGCCCCACCTCCACGGAAATGCAAACTGTACAGCGGCCGACCATGACTCACCCAGACACCCCTCCTTACCAAAGCCCTGCTGCCGAGCCTAAACCCCAGGTCTACACTGGTCCTGCATATAATCCCCCTGTGCCCCAGGCCCTCATGCCAAGCTTTCAAATGCCACCAATGATGAACATTATGAGCTACCTCTCTTCTACTGGCCAGACCCTTCAAAGTTTGCAGCATGGATCAATCCCCCAGCTGCATATGTCACAGCCTGCTGCCCTCTACCCCCAAGAGGTGACCACCCCACTAGCAGTGCAACATGTAGCCCCTAACCACACAGCCCCTGCCTCAGACCCTCGAGCTGTCATGTACCACAACACACTCCCACAACACCCATCCACCACCCCGCACATGCACCCATGTCCGTATGAGCCCCCAATGAATGCTGCCGTCAGAGCCGCAGCCAACACAACCCTTCCACCAGCTGCATATGGTAGGTTCATGCAAACTCATCAGGTAAAAAATGTCCAAATCTTCACTGGCAATCCAGACAGCAAAATACTTGTAGAAGACTGGGTTTGTGATATGCAGTACCTTCTGGAGGCAATCGAGCTCCCCACACACCTCCGCTTTTCGACTGTTGTGCGACACCTGAGCGGTGAGGCCAGGAAGCTAGTCCTGAACCTACCCCCCCACGACCAGACTCCAGAGAAGGCGTATGAGGAGCTCAGGGCTGAATACAGCGACACACAAGGCTCACTTGATCCACTAGCCGACTTCTATGAGCGCAGCCAGAGGTCCGGAGAGTCTGCCTGCTCTTATGCTATTGCTCTGGAGGCAACACTGAGAGCGGTAGAGGAAAGTCAGAGAGGGGGCAGGCAATTTCCTGATCGTGATAGTAAACTCACTCGACAGTTTCTAAGAGGGCTTATGGATGAGATGGTGTATGCAAGGATCGCACCAATGAAGCCCAGGCTTTTGAGTTTCCGGGAGCTGCAAGCAGAGCTTAGAAACCTTGCAAAAGAGACTCAGAAGTTCCAGTCACAACACAAGACAAAGAAAGCGCTCGCCCAGGTGCAGGTCACATCAGAATGTGATACCAATATGAGGTCAGAGAGGTCAAAACACACTTCAGAGTGGACAGAGCTTAAAGATATGGTCAAGAAATTAGCTCTTAGCCAAGAAGAACAGGTGACCAAGTTGGCTCACCTTGAGTTGAGAATTGCTGCACCTACCCCTGCACCAGCCCCTGCACCCCCACTAAGGCCCCAACCATCTCCCAGAACAGTTACTCAGGGCTCCAGTGTTGTTTGCTACCGGTGTGGGAAGCAAGGGCATATAGCCCGAGTATGTCGAGCGGTGCTCCCAGATCCCAGTCTGCCCTGGACTCACCGACCCCAGCCTGCGACCTCCGCAGAGAGCACCACGCCCCACTCAACGCAGCATTTAAACGCCTAGAGCCTGTGGTAACTGGGGCAACCATGGGCAAGCAGCAAGACCCCCCACTGCAGGTGAGCGATACTGATGATGGAGTAGAGGACATTCCTATTGTGGGTCCCAGGAATGAGGGTGAGGTGGAAGTCAATGGATTAAAGTGCAGGGCTCTTATCGATTCCGGCTCTCAGGTAACCGGTATTACTCACGGATACTGGTGCAACCACCCTGACCTCCATGGACAGAAACTACGGCCCTCTAAAATACCCATAGCAGGTGCAGCAGGTCAGGATGTGCCTTACTCTGGTGTCCTGCGTATTAAGTTGAAAGTGCTGGGGAAAGAGTTCCAGAGAGTGCCGGCTTTTGTTGTCCCTGACTCCGAGTATCGCTCCTCCGTCCCACTGCTTGTGGGAACTAATGTCGTCCGTGCCGCCAGGAGGCACCTCCAAGCAACCTATGGGGAGCAATATCTTCAGCGGGTGAAGGAAAGCCATCCAGAGTGGTACACAGCTTTACTGGAAACTGGCGACACTGAATATACAGGAGCAGACGACATGGTGGGCCCTGCTGTGTACACTGGCCGTAAAATACGCATCCCGGGAGGGAAAGAGATGGACTTGATGTGCAAAATCAAAACTGGCCCACAAAGAAAGACATACACAGCGCTAATTGAAGGCCACGCCTCCATTCGGCTTCCTCAGGACCTTATGGTCGCCAAAGTTCTTGCAGATGTGAAGAAAGGCTGTGCTCCTGTCAGAGTGATGAACCTGTCCCAACAAACTGTCACAATCAAACCACACACACAGCTGGCCAGCGCCTTCCTGGTGGACAGTGTTGTGGATTTTTCCGCCACGGAACAGGGTTGTCATCAAAATGAGGAGAACAAAGAGACATACCGGTGTCTGCACCAAGTTGTGAGCAGTGGTGGGGTGGACATAAGTGAGGCAGCAGTGGAGAATGAGCGCCAGCGCGCCCTCCTAAAAGAGCTTGTGGAGAGGAATATGGGGGTGTTCTCACAGCACTCAATGGACTACCGTCACACAAAAACAGTGCAGCACGAAATCCCCCTGGTCGACTCAAAGCCCTTTCGACTCCCGTACCGCAAGATTCCCCCTTCACAGTGGCAGGATGTGAGGAAGTTGCTGACAGAAATGGAAACAGCAGGGGTTATCAGGCCTAGTAAGAGTCCATATGCTTCGCCAGTAGTGATTGTTACCAAGAAAGACGGATCACTAAGATTATGCATCGATTACCGAAGGCTTAACGCCTGCAGCACAAGAGATGCATTTCCACTGCCCAGAATAGAGGAGGCCCTGGAGGCTCTGGGTCAAGCAAAGTATTTCTAAACACATGATCTCACATCTGGATACTGGCAGGTAGAGGTGGCGGAGCAGGACAAACACAAAACAGCATTCAGTACTCCCATGGGGCTGTTTGAAGCCAACAGAATGCCTTTCGGCCTTCAAAACGCTCCGTCCACCTTCCAGAGACTCATGACCTGCTGTTTTGGCGATCTGAACTTCACCCATCTCCTGATCTACCTTGATGATCTGATCATATTCTCTAAAACCTTTGATGAGCATCTGGAGAGGCTGCAGCTGGTGTTCGATCGACTGAAGGAGCATGGCTTGAAGTTGAAGCCTTCCAAATGTCAGCTTGTGAGAAAGGAGGTGCACTACTTGGGTCACCTAGTGTCTGCGGAGGGCATCAGGACAGACCCAGAGAAGATCAGCAGAGTCAAGGACTGGGCGAGGCCCACGAATCGTAAAGAGGTGCTTCAGTTCCTGGGATTCACCGGATATTACAGGCGGTTTGTGTGCAGTTACTCTACCTTGGCCGCGCCCCTGTACCGCCTTACCGCTGGTGACCCTAGAAAGAAACGGAGAGGGGGGAAGAAGAGGTTAGTGCCTGACCCGCCCTTTGTCTGGACTGATGAGTTTGAGGAGGCTTTTCAGTCACTGAGAGAAAGATTGACAACTGCTCCAGTGTTAGGCTATCCAGACTACAGCCTACCCTTTCTGCTCCAGACTGACGCCTCGGGGGAGGGGCTTGGTGCTGTATTAGCCCAAGTTCAGGACAGAGTCGAGAGAGTCATAGCTTATGGCAGCAGAGGCTTGAGCCCAGCAGAGACGAGGTATCCTGCACACAAACTAGAGTTCCTCGCTCTGAAATGGGCAGTGACCGACAAGTTCTATGACCATCTATATGGGCGCAAGTTCTCAGTCCAGACAGACAATAACCCCCTCAAGTATGTCATGTCGTCTGCAAAATTGGATGCTACAGGTCAGCGGTGGGTGTCTCGGCTGTCAGCATTTGATTTTGATGTGCAGTATCGAAGGGGACAGAATAATGCGAACGCTGATGCCCTCTCCCGGCTGTCTAACCAGGAGGTCACCCAAGTCCTGCAAACCTGCCCTCAGCTTGTATCAGCCAAAGTACAAAGGTGTGTAGAGGAACAATCTCCCCAACAACTGGAAAGCTCCGCTTCAGAGGGACCTGAGCATCAAGAACCTCTGTCACACACGCTCGGTGAATCCTATCAAGATGTGGGGATGGACTCTCTACCTGCATTGACAAAACAGGAGATTCGTGCAGGGCAAAAAGAGGATGCTGTAATCGGTCCCGTTTTGCACTTTAAAAGTGTGAACCAAAAACCGAGCCGCAGCGAGAGGATTGGTGGTGGCAGGCAGGTTTGCCTTCTCTTAAAAGAGTGGCGGAGGTTATTAGTAAGGGATGGAATAATGTATCGTCAGGTCCAAGACTGTCACAAAGGGGAGTAGTAGAGCAGCTGGTACTACCAGAGAGATTTCACACATCCGTCAAGACTGCACTTCATGATGACTCAGGGCATTTAGGGTTTGAGAGAACGCTGCAGATGATAAGGGAGAGATTTTACTGGCCTAAGATGTTCCAGGAAATCAAGGCTTGGTGTGAGCAGTGTGAAAGGTGCTGCCTCAGAAAGACTCCGACTGCAGGCCTCAGGGCTCCCCTGGTCAGTATTCACAGCAGCGCTCCTATGGAACTTGTGTGTGTAGACTTTCTGACTCTGGAGAAATCAAAGGGAGGCATAGAAAATGTGCTTATTGTCACTGACCACTTCTCCCGGTACGCCCAGGCCTATCCCACTAAAGACCAAAAAGCCTGTACAGTGGCGAAGGTACTGTGGAAGAACTTTTTCTGTCGGTTTGGATTCCCAGCAAAACTACATGCAGACCAGGGGCGTAATTTTGAAAGTGCTGTGGTGAAAGAGCTGTGTAAGTGTACTGGTGTCACTAAGACACACACAACCCCCTATCACCCCCAGGGTAACGGCACCACCGAAAGGTTCAACCGGACTCTCATGGACATGCTGGGGACACTAGAGCCTCACCTGAAACCCCGCTGGCATGAGTATGTGGATGCAATGACACATGCGTATAACTGCACCAAACATGACTCTACTGGGTACACACCGTATTACCTAATGTTTGGTAGACATCCACGACTCCCAGTCGACCTGATTTGTGGGCTTTCTACCACCAAAGAGCCATGTGAGTATAGTGAATATGTCCAGACCCTGCATGACTGTCTGTCGGAAGCTTATACTCAGGCTAACCAGGCCTCACGACATGCAAAAGAGCAGCAGAAAAGGTACTATGATCAAAAGGCAAAGAGTCAAGGTTTCAGCCCAGGGGACAGAGTCTTGGTCAAAATATGTCATGTGGAGGGACGGCAGAAACTGGGAGACAGATGGGAGTCACGCCCATACATTGTGGTGAAGAAACACACCAGTATACCAGTATATGTGGTCCGAACAGAGGATGGTGAAAAAGAGAGAGTGGTTCACCGCAACCTTCTTACACAGTGTATGTTTCTTCCGGTGGAGCGGGCTGGTGCAGCAACAAGTGCAGGAGTTGAGTCTGACATGGGGGACTGGGAGGTGGATGGCATGGAGGTAATGGGGGAGGAAGCCGAAAAAGTGAGTCAAGGGGGGGAAGAGGACATAAATGTCAGCGACACCAACGCACTTGATGGCCCCAGCCTGAGGAGGAACCCACAGAGAACTCGACGTCCCCCAAAGAAACTGTCTTACGAGTCACAGGTGGTGAGATCAAAAGAGGAACAGCAGAAGATAGAGAGGGGCTGGACATTGTGGCAGAGGGCCATAGCAGAGAGAGTAGCAGGGCACGTATAATCCACGGAAAAAAACCCCAAAACAAACAAGTTTTATTAATGGTTTATTTACTTTGATTGCATTTACACATCTACATTTCATATGCAACTCATGGTATTAATACGTCACTTTCAGTGTGATCTGTTTTAATGTTTATGCTCATAAGTTTTATTTGTTTTGTTTTGTTTGGTCTGATGGCTGGGACGCCATCAATTGAAGAAGGGGTAGATGTAAGGTAGTAATGCAAATCCGCCACAGGGTGGCATTGTTACGCTATATGTTCCCCTGGGAATGCCGCAAATGGCGATTTTTGTCCCTTTTGCAACACCGTACCCCTAAGTCTTGTCCCGGGCAAAAGGCTACGTTGATCACATTTTTTTTTTTATTCTTCTGCCGGAAGGTGAGCAGTGTTACTGGCGGTCTGCATTATCATAAAAATATTGATTTATATCGCACATATTGTCTAACTGTTTATTCTGTGGTGTTAATAGACAAGTTTGCTTATAACCTAGTTAAAGTTTGATGTCGAACATTGTATTTGGCAAGGGAAATGTGACAAAAAGTGTTGGCTAGCCTGTTGAGCATTAGCATGGCATATAACGCAGGATGCAGTATTATTTGAGCAGATTATCCATGGTTTTTTTTGTTTAATTTTATGGGTAATAAGTGCCTCATTTAATTTATAATGGATGACATTTGCTGTGGTTTTGCCATAAGGTAGCATTTTGATATGAGATGTGTTTATTTGCACATTTGCACTTTTTATTTTAATTTTATTGAGAAAGAAAGACTTTTTTTTTTTATTCTTCTGCCGGAAGCTGTGAGTATGATGAGGCCAGCGGCCAGCTGATTGATGAGAGGTGAAGTGTAAGCGAGTGCCAGTAAAGTGTCCAGGTCTCAGCCACGATCCCAAGCCTCCGCCTCCTTCCTTTTCCACGCAAACATCATACTACAACAAACACAACGCAGAGTCCCAGGGCGTGTAGGGAGACGACGGCCGAACGCAAAGTGCGGGTTACAGTTATATTTCCTAGCCTCCTAATAGCGCCGCCTATGATTAAATGTGTTTCTGTATGCTCAACATATCAGTGGCAAACACAAAGTCTGTAAGTATCACTACAAGAACTGTCTGTCTGACTTGGACCCTCACCTGTCTGGCTTGGTGTATTTCTACCTGCTGGTTGCCTTCCTGCTGATGGGACTTGTGGTTCAGACCAGCTCTCGTGTGTGTTGTCTTGTACTTCTTTCTTTTCTCACTTCGCTGTGTGTGACTCTGAGTCGATTCGTTCTCTCCGAGGTCAAACAATCGAATAACTGCCGCGGCTGCTGCGCGCTCTTACAAACCCTAAACCGTGACGAATTCACGGATTCCCACGTGACCACGTTCAAAATACCATATATGGTAATGAAGTTGACGTTCAAGAGAACGTTCACTAAGATTAAAAGATGCATCATTAACGACGCTGTTGTGACTGTCATCTGTGTGTGTGTGTGTGTGTGTGTGTGTGTGTGTGTGTGTGTGTGTGTGTGTGTGTGGCCACCGTGCCAGGCTGTGTGATGCTGTTAATGTTGGTCTTGGTGCTTGTAACATTACCTCTGATGATGTTTAAGCCTTGTATGATTACAATGTGTTGCATTCAGGCAAGTATAGTTGTAATTGCCTATTTTGGTTAAAATTTGCGTTTCAGAGCCTATTAAGTGTGATTGGTCCTGGACCAGCTAGGCCCACCTGATTTTCTCTGTACCCACCCACACTGTGATTTCTGCCTATGCCACAGTACTGTATATTTACATTTAAAATTCACGCTCATCCAGAGTGTCTTACAATGCATTTACTAGTGGATAGATAGATAGATAGATAGATAGATAGATAGATAGATAGATAGATAGATAGATAGATAGATAGATAGATAGATATTGCCTTTATTGTCCCACAGGAAATGTGTTCTCACAGCCAGTGCATGCACAGAAGCAGATAACCACACCACAACATACAGATATATGTACAGATATATAAACATAACATTCAGTCCCCGCCTGTATCCCAGCACATATACATCCCACACAGCTCTAGCCCACTGTGGAAAATATAGGTTTTTTTTTTTTTTTTGCATTTGTACATTAGGAAAATTTAGGCATCGGTCTAAGATGTTACACAGCCACCTGCCACTACTCGGGGGGGGGGCTGCACCCACCACTAGGGGGGGCTCCACCCCCCTCCCCCCTTCTCGTGCTAATGAATGCAATATGTTGCATTGCTTAGTAACAACAGAACAGAATAGATCATGGTAAAACAAAAGATACAAGGCTGTTACTGTAAAAAAGTTAATTTTTTTCACCAATTAGGCCCACACGAAAGACACCACCACACCATGTACCCCAGATGGAGCCTAAACGGGTGAGAAAGACTGTTGAAGAGTTTCAACAGATTAAGATTAACAATTAAGATTAACATAAGATTTTCGTTGGGGGTGATGAAGAAGGACAGGATTAGGAAGGCGTATGTTAAAGGGACAGCTCAGGTTGGACGGTTTGGAGACAAAGCAAGAGAGACAAGATTGAGATGGCTTGGACATGTGTGGAGGAGAGATGCTGGGTATATTGGGAGAAGGATGCTGAATATGGAGCTGCCAGGGAAGAGGAGAAGAGGAAGGCCAAAGAGGATGTTTATGGATGTGGTGAGGGAGGACACGCAGGTGGCTGGTGTGACAGAGGAAGATGCAGAGGACAGGAAGAGATGGAAACGGATGATCCACTGTGGCGACCCCTAACGGGAGCAGCCGAAAGTAGTAATAGTTGTAGTAGTAGTAGTGGTAGTATTATTATTATTATTATTAGTAGTAGTAGTAGTAGTAGTAGTAGAAATGGATCAACAAGTTACCCTCAGTATTTCATGGACAATGATAAAACTATAAACAATATGAATGATGTGGTAAATGGGTTTAACAAATTTTTAGTAAGTGTGGGACCAAAACTGGCAGAAGAAATCGAGGACCCACAGCCAAGAGGTGGGGGCTATTGAGTATTGTGGAGATAGAATTCAAAGCTTAAACTTTCTGAGAGCTGTAGAAGGAAAGGAAATTGTTGATACTGTTAACAAGAGTAAGAACCAAACATCGACTGACTGCAATGGAATTTATATGACTTTTGTTAAGAAAGCCGTTGATGGTATTGTAAACCCACTGACTTACATCTGCAACTTGTCTTTCAAAACTGGTACATTTCCATGCAATATGAAAATTGCTAAAGTTATCCCACGATATAAAGCTGGGGATAGACATCACTCGACCAATTACAGGCCTGTGTCCTTGCTTTCACAGTTCTCTTAAGATTTTGGAGAAACTCTATACTGCAAGGTTTGATAATTCCATTGAGAAACATAAATTGTGGTCAGACAGTCAGTATGGGCTCTGATCAAAAAGATCGACATCTATGGCATTAATGGAGCTAATAGAAGAAATAATTGGTTGTATGATAAGAAGTATACAGTGGGAGTATTCACAGATTAAAAAAAAAAGTTTGACGCAATTGACCATGAAATAGTACTTAATAAAATGACATGGTATCAGAGGGGTGGGGCTAAATAGGCTGAAAAGTTATATTGGAAACAGACAGTTTGTGCAGATAGGTGACTATAAATCAACATGCATGGACATTACTTGTGGAGTCCCACAGGGGTCAGTATTAGGCCCTACATTTTTCGTTCTGTTTATCAATGATATATGTAAGGTATCAAGTCTATTGAATTTCATTCATTTTATTTGCTAAAGACACAGCCATTTTTTGTTCCAGGGAGAATTTACAGGGGCTTTTGGAGTTGCTCACAGCTAAAATGAAAAAGTTAAAAATGTGGTTTTACAGAAACAAATGATCATCAAATCTGAAGAAAACTAAGTTTGTTATTTGGACATCGTAATATAGACACACGAGTAGAAGTAATGATCAACAATATTAATACTGAATAATACCGTGTGATTGGAATTGCTGTCATCACTTAAAACACTTGCCTCTCAGCGTATCAATTTTCTGGTTAACTTCTAACAATAGGGACAGTCCCTCATCCTCAAGCGAAATTGCATGGCCCTCCAATAGTTGCAGGATAAGTCCTCAACGAGCGAAATGAGTGTTATTCTTGTTAACCACCATGTTTATCAATGAGCACTGTAGTAATTCAATTCCACCATGGAAAGTGTTGGTAATTTTCCTTGTATCTCCAGTAATGTAGCTTTATACTCAGGTGACATCTTGCTAGATAGTTAAGTACTCAATTTCATGTCACTGCTGTTGCTCTCGTCCATTGTCGTGTACTTGAATGTTCAGCTCCTCAGTGCCAACACCGTCCTCTTGGTTTTGTTCTTCAGTTAGTTGGTCAGCAAATGTCCTGAACTTTGTTACAAACCGGGTGGAAACACCAAATTTATGTTGCACCCACCAAATGAAGGCGACACACAGTCCGCTCTAGTTCTAGAAACTTTATTTGTAAACATGTCAATAAAAAAAGTTGAGAACATAAAAAAACAAAAACACAGCTTCCTTCCTTTTTTTCTGCTGACCTATTGCGTCACAATCTTTTAAAGAAACAAGATCCTTTCCCTTTACAAATACAATGAAGTCTCCATAGCAGATTAATACAAAGGAATGTCAGCATGTTTGTATCAAAACGTAAATATATCCGTACATCCATCCGTCCATCCATCCATTATCCAAGTCATTCATCCCAATCGGGATCGCGGGATGCTGGACAGGCTGCCAGGCCATCACAGGGCCGACACACACACATACACATGCGTGTGCACCCACATACACACATTCACACCTATGGACAATTTAGTTGGGCCACCGTAGCCCAACTCTTGTGGCGGTTAATGGCCTCCAGCCAGTGTCGGTATTTGGGTAGTTCAGTTCAGTGTGCAAATAAAAGAGCATTCCCTGAACCTGCGGTGTATGTAGAGCCTTTCAGGGGATACAATCACTCAATACTCACACTGTTTAAAAAAGGGGCCCCTAGTAATACAGGACCGCCAAGCCAAGAATATCTCGTGGTTTAAAATGCTCTAAGTTGCATTTAGTAGTGAACATAATAGCTGAATAACACCACAACATAAAATCAAAGCTACAGTCCTGAAGATACTCACATCGACTGCATTTGTTCTGTGATTATTTCCACTGGTAACATTGCAAATATATGTTAGTCAAAGTATATATGCATGTATACACACCTCATACAAGTATACAAGACACACTTGGTGTGCCGTCTCCTTTCTTACATCCTCCAAACCTCTTTTTTTTGTAATTAATAAGGCCGTTTTTTTTTTGTTTTTTTTTAAGGCCGTATTATAATAATTATTTTTTTTAAGGCATTGAGTAGCAGTGTTGATGAGAAAATGGCTCTTTCAAGAGAGACCTTAGTCATTTTGGGAACAAGAGCAGCAGAAGATCCTCCTCAGCCTGGTGAAGAAACGCCGGAGACGGCCCTTCTTACACTTGTGTCCTCCCTTGGCCTCCGTCTCCTCTTCTGCAGGTAAGGGTGCTTCTGTAGGGCAAAAACTTCTTACAGTGCATTCTTCCAAGGGTTCTGGACTGTTAAGTATTATTTCTTCCTCCTTTTCAACAGGGGAGGTTGCTCCTGCCCTGGCCTCCTCCTTCTCCTCTTCATCAGTTGGGGCTGTTTCCCCCATAGGTGAATGTCTGTAAAGTACAAAACTCTCGTCATTCCACTGTTAATACACTTTAACACGTCCTACTGCTGTACACTGATTTTCTGACATTACTGCAAACTTATTTGATCCATTTCACTGAGACACATAGAAAAAGTTATATATGTGTGCATTGTTTCTTCCATCTGCCACTAGATACACAGTGATCATACCTGTTTCTGCCATCTCCTCTGCCATTCATGGAGCACTCTTCATTGTCCAGGATAAGACAAATCTCCTCCTGGAGCTGTCTAGTCAACACCTCCTCTGCCTGGAGGAGGGAAGCCGCTATCTTTTCTTTTCTCGGCTCCCCTCGGCGAAGCTCCTCAGAGAGGCATTGCGCCAGGTGAGAGTTATTACCAAGCATGTTGGCAGTTCGCTGTAACGCCTCATCCTTCAGGGCAACATCTCTCTGCAGATCCTGCACCTCCTGTAGGAGCACGCTTTTTTCTAATAGGATCAGCTCCATGGGCTCTTTGGCAGAACCAGCAGCCTCCGTGTCTTTGGAGTTGATGAGCCACTTTTCATTCTGAAGAAGGAGGTCCTCCTGATGTATAAGGAGACTCTCCTTCCACTCTTGCCACCGCTGGAGGTGTCTTTTGAAATCCTCCTCTGCCTGGAGGAGGGCAGCAGCCATCTTTTTAGCGCTCTGCTCCCAAAGCTCCACATCGTTTGTGAGGACTTCCACCCGCTCCACTAGAGGCTTTGTTTTCTCCTCCTGGGCAGCAGTTTGTATCTCGTGCACCTTCAGGGCAGTGGCTGTCTGCAGGATGGCATCTGTCTGCAGGGCCACCACCTGCTCTCTGTCATTTGCACTCATAGCCCTGGAGGTCTCCTCATTCTCCAAGAGACAAGACTCCTCCTGGAACTGCTGGAGGTGTATATTTAACACCTCCTGTGCCTGGAGGAGGGTAACCCCTATCTTTTGCTGTCTCAGCTCCCCTTGGCAAACCCCCCGAAAGAGGCATTGCATCTGGTCCAAGTTGCCTTCAAGAACAAATTTAGCGTTTTGAGTTAACGCCCGATACTTCTGGGTGGCGGCTCTCTGCAGGATGGTGTCTCTCTGCAGAGCCTCCAACTGCTCCTGTAGCACATATGTGTCTTGAAGAATTGACTCATTTTCTTTCTCCAAGGCCTCCTTGGCGGATAGAGCAGCCTTTGCCTCTTCAGATTTTAGGAGGCACTGTCTCTGGAAGATCTTACTCTGACAGAGAACTTTGTCGCAATGACTACATCTCTCCTTGAAAGATTTCTGGAGGTTTGCAGCCCTGTGCAGCATGACTTGCAAAAGGTTTTCCATCTCCGTTAACCTCTGCTTCTCCTCTTTAATGAGAGTCAACTCCTTTTGTCGCTGCGCGTTCTCAATGCGATAACGAGTGGCCTGTTCCGCTTCAGAGCGGCGTGAACATTCTGTCGCGAGGACAGAAATCTGACTGTAGCGGTTCAATTGATAAGTATGTCTTTGCTCGAGACATATCTGGAGGAATGCGATATCGTCCAGGCATATTTGTGAGAGCTGTACCACCTGCAATGCAGTGGGGGGTGTCACTATATTCTGTGGCTGCTGATTTCTCCAGCTTCTCATTTCCTGACTTACAGTTCGGGATCTCGCCATCCTGCTGTCCCCCTCTTCTGTAATCGGACACTGTAATACAGAACAGGATCAGTTAAAATTTTTGCCTTTTGTCAAAGTTGATGTGCTTTTATTTTTGTTACATGAGGACACTGATGTTCACGATGTTTGCTATACAACAGATGGTAAATATCAATAATCATCTGCATAGGCGGCGCTGTATGGGGAAGCCAAATGTCCTAGGATTTTCACAAAACAAAATTGGCTTAATCCAACATCTAGACCAGTGTTTCTCAACCGGGGGTCCGCGGACCCCTAGTGGTCCGTGGTGTAATTGCAAGGGGTCCGTGAAAATAAAATATCTTTAAAAAAAAGATCCTATGACATTTATAGAAATAGGATTATTTTACTCAAATGTGACTGAGACCTTTATCTACCTAAACTATAAAGGGTAACGGGACTTTTTTCTCTAATTACATCTGTTTCACAACCGTAATTTATTGTATTTTAATAAGAGATCTCGCTCCCGTTTGCATTGTTAAAAGTTACTCCATAAAAATTCTGTTGTTACATATATCTGAAAGTTACTGAATACATATTCTGTTTTGTTACATATATCTGAAAGTTACTGAATACATATTCTGTTTTGTTACATATATCTGAAAGTTACTGCATAAGAATTCTGTTTTGCTAACTATATCTAAGTTACAACTGAAAGCTCTTATTTTTGCCCCAAAGAGTGAATAAATGCTATAATGCAATTTAAAATGCAGTTTCTACTGTTTCTATCAAATTGCAACCCCCCTCCCCCAAGATCAGGTGGAGGGGTCCTCAGGGTAGATCAAAAATACGCAGGGGTCCAGGACCCCAAAAAGGTTGAGAACCACTGATCTAGACTGACTAGCGCTGAACCTATTCAACTGTGAGCACTTGACTCAAAATTACAATTGTGGTGGACACGTATTGGGGACAGAATTCAACCCAGGAACTAAGGGTTAAGTCATGGTTGCCCTGGCAGGTTAACGCAGGGTTAAGTTATGGTTGTCCAGCCAGTTTTCTGATTATTCTTGCCACCTCCGCTCAGTCGAGCTGTGGTTTGGTTGCTCTCTGATTTACCGTGGATTAAAGAAAGTTGCCTACACGGCTAAAGTGTGAACCTACGGTCTTCTCCGTTCCTTCGGCTCTACACTGGTGACCCCGACGTCGGTTTTCGGATAAGTTTTCTGAAACCACACACATTATGGCTACGAACGCCGTTGCAATTAAACTGCCGGAGTTTTGGGAGTCTTCCGCGGCTACATGGTTCGCGCAGGCTGAGGCACAGTTCGCGCTCAGAGACATAACAGCAGACGAGACCAGGTACTACTACGTATTGGCAGCGCTGGGGTGCGCTACGGCTTCCAGGATAAGCGGTTTCATAACCAACCCACCGGCCGATGGTAAATACGCCGCACTTAAACATCTCCTCCTTGAAACTTTTGAACTGTCAACAACGGAGAGAGCACGTCGCCTCTTCGCAATTCAGGGCTTGGGAGATGGCAAACCATCGGAGCTAATGAGCAGGATGTTAAACCTACTGGGTCAAGAAAAGCCATGTTTCCTGTTTATGGAGCTGTTTCTGCGCAACATGCCGCCCCACGTCCAGACTGCGCTCGCTAACTCCACCATCACTGATCCCCGTGAGCTGGCAAAGGAGGCTGACCGATTCTTCGTCGCTACACAACGTTCCTCCCATGCCGGGGTGCTGGCTCCTACCTTCACTGGCCCCCCGCCGACATCGCGGGCGTGGCCCGACGGTGGCGCCACAGCATCAGACCGCTACAAGCCCTCTGGACTCTGTATGTACCACGCTCGATTTGGTGCGAAAGCTAAACGGTGCCGTTCCCCCTGCAACTACAGGCCGACGGGAAACGAGAGGGCCAACACTCAGTAGTGGCCATGAGTGTTGGCGATACGAGCAGGCTACTCTTCATCCTCGACACCATCTCCGGTCGGCGATTTCTTTGTGACACGGGCGCACAGAGAAGCGTGCTCCCTGCTACTGACGTCGACATCATGGGCGGGGAGCGGGGCCCCCAGTTGGCGACGGCTGACGGCAGCCCTATCCACACCTACGGCGTGCGGTCTGTAGAACTGTGTTTTGGTGGACAACGTTTCACGTGGGAGTTCGTCATGGCCAATGTAACGCTTCCCCTCCTCGGAGCTGATTTTTTGTGCGCTTACGGTTTGCTAGTGGACATTCAGAACAGCCGTCTGGTCGATGCCTTAACCTTCTCCTCCTTCGCATGTACGCGGAGGGAAGCGGCCTATGCAGGTCTAGCCAACTCTCTCTCAGAGGCAGACAAGTTCACCCGCCTCCTCGCTGAGTTCCCTGACCTCACCCAGCCTACCTTCTCTGCACCCACCGCTAAGCATGGGGTGGAGCATCACATTGCTACGAAGGGGCCCCCGGTCTACGCCAGAGCCAGGCGTCTCGACCCCGCCAAACTCGCCATTGCCAAGTCTGAGTTCGAGCACCTGGAACGCATGGGGATCATCCGCCGCTCTGACAGCCCGTGGGCGTCCCCACTCCACATCGTCGCTAAGCCTGATGGAGGTTGGCGCCCATGCGGGGACTACCGCCGACTAAATGACGCCACCACGCCCGACCGCTATCCTGTCCCGCATATCCAGGACTTTTCTGCAAACCTGTCTGGCAAATGCGTCTTCTCAAAAGTCGACCTGGTCCGTGGTTATCATCAAGTTCCCGTGCACCCCTCAGACATCCCCAAGACAGCGGTGACTACCCCATTCGGCCTATTTGAATTCCTACGAATGCCATTTGGACTCAAAAACGCGGCCCAGTCCTTTCAGCGGCTGATGGATTCAGTGCTCCGTGGCCTTCCTTTCCTCTTCGTCTATTTGGACGACATACTCATCGCCAGCGCCTCCAAGGAAGAACACCTGTCCCATCTTCATGCCCTCTTCACACGCCTCAGCCAGCATGGGCTGATCGTCAACCCGGCGAAGTGCCGGTTCGGGCTGACAGCCATTGATTTCCTCGGGCATCGCATCACTGGGGACGGGGCAGTCCCCCTGCCCTCAAAGGTGGAAGCGGTGGCGGCCTTTCCGCGCCCCCAAACAGCTCGTGCGCTCAGGGAGTTCATTGGGATGGTGACATTCTACCACCGCTTCATTCCCCGAGCCGCCTTTATCATCCGGCCACTGTACGAGGCGCTGAAAGGCATGTCCCCCAACCAGGCGGTCGACTGGACAGCAGAGCGGGACCGTGCGTTCACCGAGACTAAAGCTGCGCTCTCCCAGGCTACCCTGCTAGCGCATCCTTCACCTACAGCGCCTATTTCCATAACCACGGATGCATCGGACTATGCTGTTGGTGCGGTTCACGAACAGTGGGTGGGGGGGGCTTGGCAGCCTTTGGCCTTTTTCAGTCGCCAGCTTACACCCCGAGAGCGCAAGTATAGTACTTTTGACAGGGAACTCCTCGGTCTCTGGCTCGCTGTCCGGCATTTCCGTTTCCTGCTAGAGGGCCGCGAGTTTACTGCGTACGTGGACCACAAGCCCCTCACGTTTGCCATGTCCAAGACGGCCGAGCCATGGTCCGCTCGCCAGCAGCGACAACTCTCCTACATTTCGGAATTCACTACCGACATCCAGCACGTCGCTGGTAAGTCTAACCAGGTAGCTGACTGCCTCTCTAGGGCAGTGATTGGAGCGGTCCACCTAGGCCTTGACTATGCACAGATGGCCGTTGACCAGGCCACGGACCCGAGCATCCTCCGTCTCCGGGCCTCCGACACGGGGCTCCGCCTGCAGGACGTTCCTTTCAGCGACACAGGTGCCACCCTCCTGTGTGACGTCTCCACAGGACAGCCCAGGCCCATCGTCCCGCACAGCTGGAGACGCCCCGTATTTGAAGCTGTGCACGGCCTCTCTCATCCAGGCGGTAAGCCATCCGTGCGCCTGACCTCTGCTAAGTTTGTGTGGGAGGGACTTAAGAGAGACGTGAAAGCGTGGGCCGACTCGTGTGTTGCCTGTCAGCGGGCTAAGATACACCGCCACATTAAGGCGCCCCTGGAACGCTTCGCAGTGCCGGAGAGACGATTTGACCATGTCCACGTCGACCTGGTTGGTCCCCTACCCCCCTCCCATGGGTTCACCTACCTCTTCACTGTGGTGGACAGGACTACGCGCTGGCCTGAAGCTGTTCCCCTGGCATCCACGACGTCTGCTGATGTGGCCCGGGCTTTTATTGGGTCGTGGGTCTCACGTTTCGGTACGCCTTCCGACCTTTCATCTGACCGCGGGCCACAGTTTACCTCAGAGCTATGGAGTGCTGTGGGTGAGGCTCTGGGCGTCAAGCTTCATCGCACTACCGCCTACCACCCTCAGGCGAACGGCCTATGTGAGCGCTTCCACCGGTCCATGAAGGCTGCGCTTCGGGCTACTCTCAAGGACTGCAACTGGGTCGACAAGCTCCCATGGGTCATGCTGGGCCTGCGGACCGCCCCGAAGGAAGACCTACAAGCCTCCTCTGCGGAGCTGGTGTACGGCACGCCGCTGCGAGTCCCAGGCGATTTCATGCCCAATGCAACGCGTCCCTGGTCAGCTGTGGACCAACGAGCCTCCTTGCTGGACGGGGTCAGAGCTTTCACACCCGTCCCTACCGCCCAACACGGCGCGCCGGTGTCCCAGGTGCCCCCAGGTCTGCAGTCAGCGGACTACGTGTTCATCCGTCACGACGCACACCGCCCCCCTCTGCAACCCCCTTATGACGGCCCCTTCCGCGTCCTGGAACGGGGAACTAAGCACCTGGTGGTGGATTTTGGGGGCACGGCCGAGCATGTTTCAGTGGACCGAGTTAAACCCGCACACCTGGACTTGACGCAGCCGTTGGAGTTAGCCCAACCTCCTCGTCGCGGTCGTCCCCCGGCTCCGCCTCCTCCCCCCGTGGAGGCCCGAGCTGCCTCTTCTGCTCCTCAGGCCGACCTCCACAGGCCCGCGTCAATGCCTCCCAGAGACACTCCGGCCCCTGTTATCCGGAGCCGCCGCGGACGGCCTGTTGTCCCCCCGCGCCTGCCTGACTTCGATTACTAGGGCGAATTCTGGGGGGGCTCATGTGGTGGACACGTATTGGGGACAGAATTCAACCCAGGAACTAAGGGTTAAGTCATGGTTGCCCTGGCAGGTTAACGCAGGGTTAAGTTATGGTTGTCCAGCCAGTTTTCTGATTATTCTTGCCACCTCCGCTCAGTCGAGCTGTGGTTTGGTTGCTCTCTGATTTACCGTGGATTAAAGAAAGTTGCCTACACGGCTAAAGTGTGAACCTACGGTCTTCTCCGTTCCTTCGGCTCTACACAATCACATTTCCCATCAGGCCTATATGTTGTCATCACTGGTGTCATCCAACTGGAATGGCGCAGCAGAATAATTCCATTCATGCTTTACATAGTAGATTAACATTCCTGTATTCTAAGGTCAGTTTGCCTTTACCAGTCAGATATGTTTTTCGTTATTGTTTAAGAGGCTCACAGTCATACATGTCAGAATGAAAAGGGTGTTTGCGTCGGTGTAAAAACTGTGGCTGGGAGTCAAAGGATCTCAAACCCGTTCTTGTTTTAACCCCTTTTCCCACGACGCCGCGCAACTGCCGCCGTGGGTTGTGCGTCGCAAATTGTGGTCACTCACAGTCCAGGACGACCCGAGAGGGGCGTTGAGTAGGGTAGAGGCTGGTTCCCATCGATGCAGAGAACGGAAATGGAGTAGAGAACGGTCAACTGAGCATGCGCGAAATGGCTCGACCACGCCCCCACACGCCCCGCGTAGCATCCAGGCGCTGGATTCTAGGAAGACCCGCCCCTACTCTGCGTCTGATTAGCTAACTTTAACCCTAACCCCGCCCCTAACCCTAACCTACCCAAACAACGGAGGCGACGAGTACTTGCGCATGCTCAGTTGACCGTTCTCTGCATCGACGGGAACTAGCCTCGTTTAGTAGGACGCGCTCGCGACTCGCGTCAGGCGCGCGCCGTGGGTCTGTACTACGGTGGCCGAGACGTGCCGAACGAGCCGCACATCCAAAACGCGTCGAAACCCACGGACGCATTAACGGGAAACACAAACGCAAAAGCCGCAACTTAACGGAAGTGAGCAACACGGATGTTGCCATGAAACGGGCTGTTGCGCTGTAATATGCACCCTTACCGTGAAACGCACCCCCTTATTTAGGCGCGTGAAGTGCGGGCTCTCCCGCTCCGAAGGGGTGCCCGGCCCCACCCCGCGGGGAGAGGCCGCCCCCCCGCAGGCTGACACCCGGGTGCCCCGGTGCCCCCCCGCAGAAATCCCCTGCCCCCTCGCAGGCTCGCCCCCCCCCCGTCCGAAGGGGTGCCCCTCCCCGCAGAACAGCCGCCCCGGTGCTTTTCCCGCAGAACAGCCTCTGCCCCCCCCCGCAGAACAGCCCCCCCTGCCTGACCCCCGAAGACGCGCCCTGACCCGCGGAACGGCGCCCCCCCAGAAAACAGCCCCCTGCTATTCATGAGAATACGTTGTCCACGCTGGGGTATAGTCATGGTTTTGTTGGAAGGTTATATTTCCGAGCCTCCTAATAGCGCCGCCTATGATTAAATATGTTTCTGTATGCTCAACATATCAGTGGCAAACACAAAGTCTGTAAGTATCACTACAAGAACTGTCTGTCTGACTTGGACCCTCACCTGTCTGGCTTGGTGTATTTCTACCTCCTGGTTGCCTTCCTGCTGATGGGACTTGTGGGTCAGACCAGCTGTCATGTGTGTTGTCTTGTACTTCTTTCTTTTCTCACTTCGCTGTGTGTGACTCTGAGTCGATGCGTTCTCTCCGAGGTCAAACAATCGAATGACTGCCGCGGCTGCTGCGCGCTCTTATAAACCCTAAACCGTGACGAATTCACTGATTCCCACGTGACCACGTTCGAAATACCATATATGGTAATTCCCACGTGACCACGGTCGAAATACCATATATGGTAATTCCCACGTGACCACGTTCGAAATACCATATATGGTAACTCCCGCGTGACCACGTTCGAAATACCATATATGGTAATTCCCACGTGACCACGTTCGAAATACCATATATGGTAATTCCCGCGTGACCACGTTCGAAATACCATATATGGTAATTCCCGCGTGACCACGTTCGAAATACCATATATGGTAATTCCCACGTGACCACGTTCGAAATACCATATATGGTAATTCCCGCGTGACCACGTTCGAAATACCATATATGGTAATAAAGTTGATGTTCAAGAGAACGTGCACTGAGGTTAAAAGATGCATCATTAACGACGCTGTTGTGTCTGTCAGCTGTGTGTGTGTGCGTGTGTGTGTGTGAATATTTGGCCACCGTGCCAGGCTGTGTGATGCTGAGCTATGCAAAAGGATTTATTCACAAAATCAAAGTGCGCACAGATGTGACCCCAATTCAGCAAAGACTGCGCCGCCTACCTTTTGCAGGGAGAGGTGCAGTTACGCAGGAGCTTGAGAAGCTTCAAAGACAGGACATTATAGAGCCTATGGAGTCATCGCAGTGGGTTTCCCCTATTGTAGTGACCGCAAAGAAAGAGGGAGCTATTAGGTTATGTGTGGACTTAAGGGAGCCTAATAAGGCTATAGTGGGGGACAGCTACCCTCTCCCACACATAGAGGACATGTTTTCAGAGCTCAGAGGGGGAACTGTTTTCTCCACACTGGACCTGCAGAGTGCATATCATCAGGTGCTGCTCCATGAGGACAGCAGAAATCTCACAGCTTTCATTGCACACGAGGGTCTCTTCAGGTTTAAACGTGTCCCATATGGACTGGCTTTCAGGACCTAGCTGCTTCCAGCGGATGATGACGACCATACTGAAAGACTTACCCGGATGCCAATGCTACTTGGATGATGCGATCATCCATGGGAAAACCAGGGAACAACATGATGCCCATCTCCGAGCAGTACTCCAGGCCATCAATGCATCAGGACTGAAACTGAACAGGGCAAAGTGCAAATTCAGGCAGGAGGAGCTTGGCTTCCTGGGCCACAGGGTGTCAGCCCAGGGGATACAGCCAGATCCCTGTCATGTGGACGCAGTGTTGCAGGCACCTGCCCCCAAGGATGCCTCTGGCCTCCGCTCCTTTCTGGGGCTGACTTCATGGTATGCAAAGTTCATTCCCAACTACTCCTCAGTGGTGGAGCCTATGCGCAGCCTGTTGCGAGGAGATGCTGCATATGTCTGGACTGCAAGTGCACAGCAGAGCTTTGAAACAGTGAAACAGTTGATTGTACACAGTCCCGCACTGACCTTGTTTGACCCTGATCTGCCCACCATCGTGATCAGTGACACTTCAGATTATGGGGTTGGGGCTGTGCTGACTCAAATACACCCAGACAACTCCGAGGGAACAGTGGCGTTTGCATCTCGCACGCTTTCATCAGCAGAGCGGAAGTACTCCACGGTGGAGAAAGAAGCTTTGGGGTGGGTCTGGGCTACAGAGAAATGGAGGACCTACCTGTGGGGGGCAGACGCTTCACGTTACGTACAGACCACAGCCCCCTCACGACACTACTGTCCTCTAAGGGGCTGGACAGAGCTGGTATGCGTATAGCTAGGTGGTCAGCGAGGTTGCTGTCGTTTAATTATGACATGCAGTACAGACCTGGCACAGAAAATGTCCCGTTGCTAACTGCTGATCAGGGACAGGAGGACGAGCTGGAGGTGGTGGCACTCATCGGCAGCTTCTCAGCTGTGTCTGCAGATGAATTCAAGGAGGCCTGTCAAGCATGCCCTGTTCAGTCACAGCTGTGCAAGTTCATCACCACAAGATGGCCACACTCAGGTCTGGATCCAACACTGACACCCTACTACAGACTGAGAGCAGAACGGTCCTTAGTGGATGGATGTGTCCTGCGGAGAGACCACTGTCTACTGGTGCCACAGCAACTGCAGCCACAACTGATACGACCGGCTCACGAGACACATCAGGGCATTGTCCGAACGAAACAACGTCTCAGGGACCTCTACTGGTGGCCTGGGATGGATGCACAAGTCGAAGCCACAATCAAATCTTGCCTCACATGTCAGCAGCATGAGAAGACAACTGTTACACATACTATGCCTATGCAACCTGTTCCATTCCCAGATGCCGCATGGGAAAAAGTAGCAATAGACATTGTAGGCCCTTTTGAGTCCACAGTCCCTGGTTGCCGTTTTGCTATTGCCATCATAGATTACTTTAGCAAGTGGCCTGAGGTTGCATTCATGTCCCAAGTTACTTCTGCATCAGTGATCCACTTCCTGTCTACAGTGTTCAGCAGGGAAGAAAAACCAAAAGAGTTCATCTCAGACAATGGTAGTCAACTGATTTCACAGGAAATGGAATCTTTTCTCAAGGACAGGGGAATTGCATACAAACGCTCCTCACTCTACTACCCCCAGGCCAATGGGGAAATTGAGAGATTTAATCGATGTCTGAAGGATAGTCTACTGACTGCGACAATAGAAGGAAAGGAGTGGACAGCATCAACCAGAGACTTTCTCCAGGTCTATGGGGCAACCAGGCATGCCACCACTCAATGCTCCCCTGCAGAGCTGTTGCATAGACGTCAGATGCACACCAAACTCCATGTGACAGGCCTCCACAAACCACAGCCTGTCACATCCCTACAAGCACAAAACACAGCACAAACAGTGAAAGAGAAGCAGAGGAAGATGAAGGAGTATGCAGGCAAGAAGAGAAGGGCAAAAGCAGTGCACTTTCCTCCTGGGTCTTGGGTCAGGGTTAGGAGACCAGGTATACTATGCAAGAGACAGTCAAAGTACTCTCGCCCTCTTCAGGTGCATGGACAAAGAGGCCAGTACACTTACAGACTCTCTGATGTGCGCACCTGGAATGCATCCTATCTCACGTCAGCCCTACCCCTTCAGGGTCACGCAGACCCTGGGCAGGCTGTTCCTCCCGAGGGGCCTGACATAGACTGTAGCCGAGTCCATCCTGACCCACTACATGCTCGGCCCCCTCTGCGAGAGGTCAGGGTCAGGAGGCCGCCGGCTTGGGCACAGGACTATGTTATGTGAGGACAGTAAACTAAAACAAGAGTAGCCTATTGTTGGTATGAAACTGTTATTTCGAGACTGTTATTTCTTATAGACCTAGTACTGTCTGTATGAAACTGTTATTTCAAAACTGTTATTTTTAATGACCTAGTAGTGTCTGCATGAGACTGCTATTTCGAAACTGTTATTTGTTTTATGGTCAAGCTATTCTGTTGTTATTGTAAGACTGTTCATAGCTTATACAGTTCAGCATAAGCACCGCAGTGATTGTATAGTTGGTGATGGAAATTTTATCTTTTGCAAAGCGGATATGTGATGTCTTGAGTTGATGCGATTGGAGAACTGTAGGGAGAGCTAGAGGACAAGATAGGATGGAAGTGACTGTAAGAGGGGAGAAGGAGTGTGACGTGGGTTGTTGAAGTAAAGAAGCGTATGCTAACAGACGTGTGTCTTCGAGTGGTCCCTTAGCAACACAGCACAGAGTTGAATTGTTCAGCGATTCTGGCATGCATACCCAGTGCTAGACCGAAATAAATGCTAACTTTACGGAGGAATAAATACACAGTGGGGTGTCAGTTCTTCTCTTACCGGAATCAACGTAGAAAGAGAAACTTTTTTGACAGATGCACACTGTTATATACGCACAGATCACATGTCAATCTCAGCGCATTTCATTGGCTGTTATCATTGTCCATCATACAGTACCCACATGTACTCAAGTTTGCCCACGTGTTAATACAAAAATATCGATTTGCTTCTACAATTGAGAGCACACTTATTTCATATATATCAACAGGATTTGAAATAAATGACACACATGGCTTCAGCTTATCAAAGTCATGAAATCTTTCTTCAAACTCTTGCCTAAGCCTAGATATGGGTTGGGAGTATTTTTTGCAGCCCTCTCCAAGGCCCCAGATGCAGGAGCCTTGGCATTTAGGACTGATTGCACAGAAGGAAAGAGCAGGAATGTCTTACTTTGCAAATGCACAGAGAAAATGTTCCACTTAGCTCTGAATGCGTTCACAGCACTGATCACGTCAGAGACATTTTTGCCTTTGCCTTGCAATTCACAGTTCAACTGATATAGTCTCCCTGTGATGTCTGTTAGCAAGGCGGGATCGAGCATCCATTCAGTGTCCTGAAGCAAAGTAGTGTCTTCCCCTCTGGAGTCCATGAACTCTTTAACGTCACCCAGAAGTGACAAAAAACACTGTAAAACTCTACCCCCGCTGAGCCATTGAATCTGCGTGTGCAGCAAGGAGTCACCGTGTTCAGCTGACAGCTCCTCTAAAAGAATTTTGAATGCCCTGTGTTGTGTGGCTTTGGAGCAGTTGCTGTTAACAATCTTCACGAACGGAGTCATGACGTGGTCAAAACCCATCGCTTTGGCACATATTGCCTGCTGATGGATGATGCAGTGGTAATTCAAAAAAACGTGGAAAATCAGGATCACGTCTGAATCGCGCAACGAAACCTGAAAGGGGGAGGGGGGGGTTCTGAGCCTGCGGCCTCGCTCCTTAGACGCAGCTCGCGCCTTCGGCCCTCGCACCTATACTAACCAACTCTACATCAATGTGGATTGTAAAAACACACAGCTAAATAACTTTAAAGCTACAACGCTAGCTACTCAGGTCAACGCTAGCTACTCAGGTCATGTACTCATGTACTCGGGTCATGGTTAAGCTGTTCAAGTTAAGTTCGTGGACATCGCTGACACTCTTCTGGCCATAGTGTTTGACCTCAGCTGGACAGCCGAGACAGCAGTGATGGTATCTTTGCCGTTTTTCTGATCTTTGCTACTACGGACATTACCTCTTTCACAACCTCGCCATCTGAAAAGGGCTTTTTGTTTTTAGCTAGGTAATGTGCAGCCCTAAATGATGCTTCGGTTGCTCTTAATGTGCTGCCTGGTGGGGAGCTGCTGTTAAAAGTCTTGTGGCATGTAGACATGTCTCTCCACACTGTGTCTCTTAGCTAAAGCCCCACAAATCACACACACACTTCTTTAATTTACTTTGGTAAAGAAGAACTCTTCCTCCCATTCCTCCTGAAAGTGGTACGTCTTCTTTTTCTTCTTCTCCGGCATAATTTATCAATCACTACTATTAGACTACACTAGTAGAATTATTCAGTCCTCGGGTCAGTGTTTTGGCTAACTATAGGCGGGCTTTCCTACCATTTCTATATTAGAAGTTGCAGTCACAAAACACTGTTATGATAAAGGTTTAATTTCAACTATGTATGACTTATTTGTATCTGGATCTGATGAATCATCAGAGACAAAACTGAGATTATGGGAGGGAGATATAGAGGAGGAAATATCTTTAGAAGAATGGAGTGAGGCATGTAAAGAGGCCCAGAGACAGACAGTTAGCAGCAACCTAAAGCTTCTACAGTATAAATGGCTGATGCGTACATATATAACTCCTGTTAAATTGCACAAGTTTAATGACAATATTCCTGATACCTGTATTAAGTGTAGTGAGGCAAAGGGAACGCTGTTTCACTGTATATGGGAATGTGTGGAAGTGAAAACCTTCTGGCAAGATGTTGTTGATATGATTGATCAAATTTTGTCAAAGAAATTACCATTGAGTCCAAAGCTTTTTATTCCTGGTTTATATCCTACCATCCCACATCTACACAGCAATGAGTTCAGATTTATAGATATGTGTATATTACAAGCAAAACGTGTAATTGCTCTTAATTGGAAACGTGTTGATGGACCAAGAATTGGTATGTGGGTTAAAGAAATGGCTTCAAACATGTCAGTGGAAAAGATAATGTATATTGTTAGACGTAAACAAAGTGTTTTTGATAAAATCTGGGGATTGTTTCTGTACTTCTTAAGACATAATACTAATGTTGGTAACTTGCTTCAGCAAGAACAAGCTCTGGGGGAGTAGAACAACTCTGTCTGATTGTTTAGATGCGTAAAAGCGACTGAAAAAAAACCCCCACACCCTCTAATCAGTCTGTGAAAGAAATTATTACTACTATTACTACTACTACTACTACCTTCGGCTGCTCCCGTTAGGGGGCGCCACAGCGGGTCATCCGTTTCCATCTCTTCCTGTCCTCTGCGTCTTCCTCTGTCACACCAGCCACCTGCATGTCCTCCCTCACCACATCCATAAACCTCCTCTTTGGCCTTCCTCTTCTCCTCTTCCCTGGCAGCTCCATATTCAGCATCCTTCTCCCAATATACTCAGCATCTCTCCTCCACACATGTCCAAGCCATCTCAACCTTGCCTCCCTTGCTTTGTGTGAAAGAAATTATTATTATTTTATTTTATTATTTTAATTAATGTAATTTTTATTTGTATTATCTTCTTTAACCCTGCTTTGAATTGTATTACTTGTTATAGGGACGGGGTTATGGGGGGGGTGAAAATGTTTGCTGTACTGTGCTATTACTTGTTTTGATGTAATTTGCAAACAAAATTCAGTAAAAATATTGCTTAAAAAAAAAACAAACTATAGGCGGGCTTTGCACAGGAGGCGGCGCGGCAGCGGCTAAACTTTGACCCAGCAAAGACACCGTCCCTGGTCAGTGTGAAATAATAGATTTCGATGACGCACTTCTCCGCGTTTATAAACGATCCCATGACGGTAGCGAAACCATTCATTGCACCAATCAAATCGAGTGACTCGGATCAACGCCTGTCTCGCGGTCGTCACTGACTCCAATAGTGACGACCGCGCGCGTGTCACGTGTGTTGCTAAGTGACGCGGGCGCCAGTAACGGGGAGGAAGAAGAACGTGTGCGCTGTGTAGCTAGCTAATGTGAACTGGTAATAACCCTAACTAGCGGGTCTGACCCTTTTGCCGAGCGGTTAGTGATGTGGCCTTGTGGTGCAGCACACCCGTATCGAATCCCGCACCGGGCGAGAAAATAACCGGTTACACTAACAACTAGCGTACGCAATGGATCATTTTGAAATTGAACGAAAACTCTCAAAGGGAGGGCTTCTTAAAATCCCAAACGAGTCGGGGGACGCTTGGTTATGGCGACAGAATGACCTCGTTGTTGACGACAGGAAGAGTCTAACTTGTTTTAACCGTTGCCTTGATCAAGTTCAGCTGGCGAAGATGATTCGTGACCTGTTAGTCAGCCATGTTCATTTGGCAAAGATTGGATTATTGAACCGTTGCCACGTCAAGTTGTTCGGCGGGCTGACGTTTCACTGCTGTATTGGAATTGCTGCGAACAAGTAAGATGGAAAAGTGGTTTATTGTTATACTGCTGTGTTGTTCTGATGGCCGCCGTGCCTAGCTAGCAGTGTGTAGGTTAGCCCCTAGCTAACGGGTCTGACCCTTTAGCCGAGCGGTTAGCGATGTCGCCTTGTGGTGCAGTACACCTCGTCACGAATCCCGCACCGGGCAAGAATACTCCCGGTTACACTAGCCCAGTGGTTCTCAACCTTTTTGGGGTCCTGGACCCCCCTGCGTATTTTTGATCTACCCTGAGGACCCCTCCACCTGATCTTGGGGGAGGGGGTTGCAATTTGATAGAAACAGTAGAAACTGCATTTTAAATTGCATTATAGCATTTATTCACTCTTTGGGGCAAAAATAAGAGCTTTCAGTTGTAACTTAGATATAGTTAACAAAACAGAATTCTTATGCAGTAACTTTCAGATATATGTAACAAAACAGAATATGTATTCAGTAACTTTCAGATATATGTAACAAAACAGAATATGTATTCAGTAACTTTCAGATATATGTAACAAAACAGAATATGTATTCAGTAACTTTCAGATATATGTAACACCCAAGGTTGGACTACCCCGGGGCTTGAACCTAGGACCTTATTGCTGTGAGGCAACCGCACTAACCACTGCGCCACCGTGCTGCCACTCAGCTCAATATATGAAGGACAATCATTGCATAGCAACAGATACAGAGACAAAGAAACAGACATACAGACTGACTGATAAAACGACAGTAAACCAGGTATTCATGGATGGAGTGTAAAGCGGCAGTGAAGTGAAGTAAATAAATGTAAAATATTCTTTCTCTGTTGCTTTGGGATACTTCCTGATTCCAGGTCGAAACAAAAACATCTCATCTCATCATCAGCCGCTTCTCCGGGGTCAGGTCGCGTCAACAAAAACAGCTTATGGAAATAATACTGCAGTAACCGGGGGAGGCCGGTCACAATCTCGGCGGTTCTGTGCTGGGGGGGGGGGGGGGGGGGGGCATAGCTCATGGGACTGTTAAGGTTTATGTTAAAACCGTTTTAGTGATGTGTTCATGTTTTGGTTATTGTGGTTGTGTGGTTTTCAGTTATTGTGTGACTGGGACAATGTTGGGGGCTGGCTGGCAACCAACTCTTGTGGCGGTTAATGGCCTCCAGCCAGTGTTGGTATTTGGGTAGTTCAGTTCGGTGTGCAAATAAAAGAGCATTCACTGAACCTGCGGTGTATGTAGAGCCTTTCGGGGGACACAATCACTCAATACCCGCACTGTTTAAAAAAGGGGTCCTTAGTAATACAGGACCACCAAGCCAAGAATATCTCGTGGTTTAAAATGCTCTGGGTTGCATTTAGTAGTGAACATAATAGCTGAACAACACCACAACATAAGATCAAAGCTACAGACCTGAAGATACTCACATCGACTGCATTTGTTCTGTGATTATTTTCATTGCTAACATTGTAAACATACAGCGCATCCGGAAAGTATTCACACCCCTTCACTTTCCCCACATTTTGTTACATTACAGCCTTATTCCAAAATGGATTAAATTCCTTTTTTTCTCATCAATCTACACACAATACCCCATAATGACAAAGGTAAATATGTTTTGTAGAAATTTTTGCAAATTTACTAAAAATAAGAAACTGAAATATTTTATGTACATAAGTATTCACACCCTTTACTCAGTACTTGGTTGAAGCACCCTTGGCAGCGATTACAGCCTCAAGTCTTCATGGGTATGAAGCTACAAGCTTGGCACACCTATATTTGGGGTATTTCTCCCATTCTTCTCTGCAGATCCTCTCGAGCTCTGTAAGGTTAGATGGGGCGCGTCGCTGCGCAGCTATTTTCAGGTCTTTCCGGAGATGTTCAATGGGGTTCAAGTCTGGGCTCTGGCTGGGCCACTCAAGGACATTCACAGACTTGTCCCGAAGCCACTCCTTCGTTGTCTTGGCTGTGTGCTTAGGGTTGTTGTCTTGTTGAAAGATAAACCTTCGCCCCAGTCTGAGGTCCTGAGCGCTCTGGAGCAGGTTTTCATCAAGGATCTCTCTGTACTTTGCTCCATTCATCTTCCCTTGATGCTGACTAGTCTCCCCGTTCCTGCCGCTGAAGAACAGCCCCACAGCATGATGCTGCCACCACCATGCTTCACTGTAGGGATGGTATTAGCAAGGTGATGAGAGGTGCCTGGTTACCTCCAGACGTGACGTTTGGCATTCAGGCCAAAGTGTTCAATCTTGGTTTCATCAGACCAGAGAATCTGGTTTCTCATGGTCTGAGAGTCCTTTAGGTGCTTTCTGGCAAACTCCAAGCAGGCTGTCATGTGCCTTTTACTGAGCAGAGGCTTGGCCACTCTACCATAAAGGCCTGATTGGTGGAGTGCTGCAGAGATGGTTGTCCTTCTGGAAGGTTCTCCATCTCCACAGAGGAACGCTGGAGCTCTGTCAGCGTGACCATCAGGTTCTTGGTCACCTCCCTGACCAAGGCCTTTCTCCCCCGATTGCTCAGTTTGGCTGGGCGGCCAGCTCTAGGAAGAGTCCTGGTGGATCCAAACTTCTTCCATTTACGAACGATGGAGACCACTGTGCTCTTCGGGACCTTCAAAGCTGTAGACATTTTTTTTTTGGTACCCTTCCCCAGATCTGTGCCTCGATACAATCCTGTCTCGGAGGTCCACAGACAATTCCTTTGACATCATGGCTTGGTTTCTGCTCTGACATGCACTGTCAACAGTGGGACCTTATATAGACAGGTGTGTGCCTTTCCAAATCATGTCCAGTCAATTTACTAGAGGTGGACTCCAATCAAGATGTAGAAACATCTCAAGGATGATCAGTGGAAACAGGATGAACCTGAGCTCAATTTTGAGTGTCATAGCAAAGGGTGTGAATACTTATGTACATGCAATATTTCAGTTTCTTATTTTTAATAAATTTGCAAAAAATTCTACAAAACCTTTTTCACTTTGTCATTATGGGGTATTGTGTGCAGCTTGATGAGAACAAAAAGGGAATTTAATCCATTTTGGAATAAGGCTGTAACATAACAAAATGTGGGGAAAGTGAAGGGGTGTGAATACTTTCCGGATGCACTGTATGTTAGTCAAAGTATATATGCATGGACACACACCTAATACAAGACACACTTGGTGTGCGAATCTCCCTGTAATGTCAGTTTATCCTCCGTTTTAAGTATCATAAATGGCCGATAACAATAACACAACGAAAAAATGAATCACACAGGTCATTTTATTTTTTTTAAGGCTGTATTTTAATGCTGTATTTTTAAGGCCGTATTACCTTCTTTCTTTTTTTTTTAAGGCCATATTTTAGGGCTTTGTTTTTAAGGCCAGTGTAGTGAGTAGATATAGGGGCGTGATTTTGGATATATAAATCTGTCAACCAGAAGTTTGTTTTGTGGAGTAAATGACCTCACGGCTTTGTGATGAAAAGGAGAAGTGGTCTCGTCTTCTTTCTTACATCCTCCAAACCCTTTTTTCTTTATTTTTCTTTTTTTTTTAAGCCCGTATTTTTTTATGTTTTTTTTTTAAGGCCTTTGTTGGTCATGTGGTAGCAGTGTTGATGAGAAAATGGCTCTTTCAAGAGGGAACTTAGTCATTTTGGGAACAAGAGCAGCAGAAGATCCTCCTCAGCCTGGTGAAGAAGCGCCGGAGACGGCCCTTCTTACACTTGTGTCCTCCCTTGGCCTCCGTCTCCTCTTCTGCAGGTAAGGGTGCTTCTGTATGGCAAAAACTTCTTACACTGCATTCTTCCAAGGGGTCTAGACTGTTAAGTATTATTTCCTCCTCCTTTTTAACAGGGGAGGTTGCTCCTGCCCTGGCCTCCTCCTTCTCCTCTTCTTCAGTTGGGGCTGTTTCCCCCTTAGGTGAAGCTCTGTAAAGTACAAAACTCTCGTCATTCTATTGTTAGTACACTTTAACACGTCCTACTGCTGTACACTGATTTTCTGACATTACTGCAAACTTATTTGATCCATTTCACTGAGACACATAGAAAAAGTTACATGTGCATTGTTTCTTCCATCTGCCACTAGATACACAGTGATCATACCTGTTTCTGCCATCACCTCTGCCATTCATGGAGCACTCTTCATTGTCCAGGATAAGACAAATCTCCTCCTGGAGCTGTCTAGTCAACACCTCCTCTGCCTGGAGGAGGGAAGCCGCTATCTTTTCTTTTCTCGGCTCCCCTCGGCGAAGCTCCTCAGAGAGGCATTGCGCCAGGTGAGAGTTATTACCAAGCATGTTGGCAGTTCGCTGTAACGCCTCATCCTTCAGGGCAACATCTCTCTGCAGATCCTGCACCTCCTGTAGGAGCACGCTTTTTTCTAATAGGATCAGCTCCATGGGCTCTTTGGCAGAACCAGCAGCCTCCGTGTCTTTGGAGTTGATGAGCCACTTTTCATTCTGAAGAAGGAGGTCCTCCTGATGTATAAGGAGACTCTCCTTCCCCTCTTGCCACCGCTGGAGGTGTCTTTTGAAATCCTCCTCTGCCTGGAGGAGGGCAGCAGCCATCTTTTTAGCGCTCTGCTCCCAAAGCTCCACATCGTTTGTGAGGACTTCCACCCGCTCCACTAGAGGCTTTGTTTTCTCCTCCTGGGCAGCAGTTTGTATCTCGTGCACCTTCAGGGCAGTGGCTGTCTGCAGGATGGCATCTGTCTGCAGGGCCACCACCTGCTCTCTGTCATTTGCACTCATAGCCCTGGAGGTCTCCTCATTCTCCAAGAGACAAGACTCCTCCTGGAACTGCTGGAGGTGTATATTTAACACCTCCTGTGCCTGGAGGAGGGTAACCCCTATCTTTTGCTGTCTCAGCTCCCCTTGGCAAAACTCCTGAAAGAGGCATTGCATCTGGTCCAAGTTGCCTTCAAGAACAAATTTAGCGTTTTGAATTAACGCCCGATACTTCTGGGTGGCGGCTCTCTGCAGGATGGTGTCTCTCTGCAGAGCCTCCAACTGCTCCTGTAGCACATATGTGTCTTGAAGAATGGACTCGTTTTCTTTCTCCAAGGCCTCCTTGGCGGATAGAGCAGCCTTTGCCTCTTCAGATTTTAGGAGGCACTGTCTCTGGAAGATCTTACTCTGACAGAGAACTTTGTCGCAATGACTACATCTCTCCTTGAAAGATTTCTGGAGGTTTGCAGCCCTGTGCAGCATGACTTGCAAAAGGTTTTCCATCTCCGTTAACCTCTGCTTCTCCTCTTTAATGAGAGTCAAGTCCTTTTGTCGCTGCGTGTTCTCAATGCGATAACGAGTGGCCTGTTCCGCTTCAGAGCAGCGTGAACATTCTGTCGCGAGGACAGAAATCTGACTGTAGCGGTTCAATTGATAAGTATGTCTTTGCTCGAGACATATCTGGAGGAATGCGATATCGTCCAGGCATATTTGTGAGAGCTGTACCACCTGCAATGCAGTGGGGGTGTCACTATATTCTGTGGCTGCTGATCTCTCCAGCTTCTCATTTCCTGACTTACAGTTCGGGATCTCGCCATCCTGCTGTCCCCCTCTTCTGTAATCGGACACTGTAATACAGAACAAGATCAGTTAAAATTTTAAACTTTTGTCAAAATTGATGTGCTTTTATTTTTGTTACATGAGGACACTGATGTTCACTATGTTTGCTATACAACAGATGGTAAATATCAATAATCATCTGCATAGGCGGCGCTGTATGGGGAAGCCAAATGTCCTAGGATTTTCACAAAACAAAATTAGCTTAATCCAACATCTAGACCAGTGTTTCTCAACAGGGGGTCCGCGGACCCCTAGTGGTCCGTGGTGTAATTGCAAGGGGTCCGTGAAAATAAAATATCTTTAAAAAAAAGATCCTATGACATTTATAGAAATAGGATTATTTTACTCAAATGTGACTGAGACCTTTATCTACCTAAACTATAAAGGGTAACGGGACTTTTTTCTCTAATTACATCTGTTTCACAACCGTAATTTATTGTATTTTAATAAGAGATCTCGCTCCCGTTTGCATTGTTAAAAGTTACTCCATAAAAATTCTGTTGTTACATATATCTGAAAGTTACTGAATACATATTCTGTTTTGTTACATATATCTGAAAGTTACTGCATAAGAATTCTGTTTTGTTAACTATATCTAAGTTACAACTGAAAGCTCTTATTTTTGCCCCAAAGAGTGAATAAATGCTATAATGCAATTTAAAATGCAGTTTCTACTGTTTCTACAAATTGCAACCCCCCTCCCCCAAGATCAGGTGGAGGGGTCCTCAGGTAGATCAAAAAATACGCAGGGGGTCCAGGACCCCAAAAAGGTTGAGAACCACTGATCTAGACTGACTAGCGCTGAACCTATTCAACTGTGAGCACTTGACTCAAAATTACAATCACATTTCCCATCAGGCCTATATGTTGTCATCACTGGTGTCATCCAACTGGAATGGCGCAGCAGAATAATTCCATTCATGCTTTACATATGTAACCTGCACGACAGGGGAATGGGCCTATGCTTGCGCAGGGACAGTTTACAGTCTAATGTCTAAGTTCAGTGGAGATTGGTGTAGGTTTTTTTCTAGACCAGATTCTAGTACTCACCCCAAAGACAACACACACACTCGTGGGTATAGTTTACAATAAAAAAAAACAATTTATTTCAACAGTTCAAAGTAAAGTTATTTCAATATCAATACTAAATTAGATGTGTTATATATATATATATATATATATATATATTTTACTCTATTATACTTTTTAAAAGTTCTTCCTAATATTCTATTTATTGTCTATATCTATCTATATTCTATTTCATACCCTTCTAATATATTACTTATGCAGCCATATTCTACACTAACAAATTAAAGAAAATAATCCAAAATAAAGTATGAGTGCACTCAAAGAAATAATAAAGAAAAGAAAAGGGGGAATGATTCAGTCTTCCAATCTGTGCAAGGTGCAATGTCCAGATCCTACCACAATCACAGGGGCAAGTTAATGTAGAGGCGATGATGATGAATCCAAATCCAGGGCGATGATGGGGGCAATCCAAAGGGGGTATCCAAGGGTTCCAAACGGTGTAGCAAGGGGGGTTGTTCAGGGTACAAAAAAAACCAGTCTGCACAAAATTGTACAGATTCCTTATTAATTGCAATCTCTATCAAACAATTACAAACAAAATAAAAATACCCAAATCTAGAGTCAATTCTCAGAATTAAATCATTTCCTACATATAACTAATATGCGGCTGAATGACAACAGCCTATTGCTGTAAGAACAGTTAAAAACAATGTCATCGCAGCCAGGCTGCGGTACTATCAACGTGAATTCACGTCTAGCTGGCTGCTATGGGTTCCATGGATGCCATGTAGCCCGAGTTGGCTCGGTGGCTAGTGGCAACTGGAGCTTACAGTTTTTTTTTAACAACAAGCATATTATTATATTAAAATGTCTAACATTCCTACATCAAATAAACCCTATGGCCCGGGTGTCCTGACTGGTTTTAAAGCTCTGAATCATATGGGAACTGCTAAGGATCATAGATATACGTTTTAGCTGGGTTAGCTTAGCTTAGCAACCAATGGAAAATTGTCAGTCTTTAGATGTCAAGATTTTAAACTCTTATCTCACCAGGATTCCAGCAGCGTACAAAACACAAGAGAAAAGAGTCTTCCTTCTTCCTTCAACAGGAGATCATCTGTTTTTGGATAAAATCAAGATATCCTACGTAAATGGCTATGATTACATGGAACACAGAAAGCTGTTTACTTTTTAGCTTTGGCTAGCGGCTCACCAAGGAAGCTTCGTGGGAGGGATCTTTTTTTGTCGTAGTTCAAATGTCCTGTAGCTCAAATATCCGTAGTTCAAATATCAATAATTCAGGTATCCATAGTCAAAGTTGTCCGTATTTCTAAATATCCGTATTTCTCTTCTCTATTGTCGACGGTTGTTTCTATGGTTTTAAACTCTGTAGCTAGTGTGCCTCCTAGAGGCTACTCGTGGAACTTACATACGTCACAGGGTACATGTAATCATGTGGGTTACACATAGATTAACATTCCTGTATTCTAAGGTCAGTTTGCCTTTACCAGTCAGATATGTTTTTCGTTATTGTTTAAGAGGCTCACAGTCATACATGTCAGAATGAAAAGGGTGTTTGCGTCGGTGTAAAAACTGTGGCTGGGAGTCAAAGGATCTCAAACCCGTTCTTGTTTTAACCCCTTTTCCCACGACGCCGCGCAACTGCCGCCGTGGGTTGTGCGTCGCCAATTGTGGTCACTCACAGTCCAGGACGACCCGAGAGGGGCGTTGAGTAGGGTAGAGGCTGGTTCCCATCGATGCAGAGAACGGAAATGGAGTAGAGAACGGTGAACTGAGCATGCGCGAAATGGCTCGACCACGCCCCCACACGCCCCGCGTAGCATCCAGGCGCTGGATTCTAGGAAGACCCGCCCCTACTCTGCGTCTGATTAGCTAACTTTAACCCTAACCCCGCCCCTAACCCTAACCTACCCAAACAACGGAGGCGACGAGTACTTGCGCATGCTCAGTTGACCGTTCTCTGCATCGACGGGAACTAGCCTCGTTTAGTAGGACGCGCTCACGACTCGCGTCAGGCGCGCGCCGTGGGTCTGTACTACGGTGGCCGAGACGTGCCGAACGAGCCGCACATCCAAAACGCGTCGAAACCCACGGGCGCATTAACGGGAAACACAAACGCAAAAGCCGCAACTTAACGGAAGTGAGCAACACGGATGTTGCCATGAAACGGGCTGTTGCGCTGTAATATGCACCCCTACCGTGAAACGCACCCCCTTATTTAGCCGCGTGAAGTGCGGGCTCTCCCGCTCCGAAGGGGTGCCCGGCCCCACCCCGCGGGGAGAGGCCGCCCCCCCGCAGGCTGACACCCGGGTGCCCCGGTGCCCCCCCCCGCAGAAGTCCCCTGCCCCCTCGCAGGCTCGCCCCCCCCCCCGCCCGAAGGGGTGCCCCTCCCCGCAGAACAGCCGCCCCGGTGCTTTTCCCGCAGAACAGCCTCTGCCCCCCCCCCCGCAGAACAGCCCCCCCTGCTTGCCCCCCGAAGAAGACGCGTGCCCGCTACAGAACAGCCCCCTTACTCCTCGCAGGCTCACCCCCCTCCCCGCAGAGCAGCCCCCCCCCCGCAGAACAGACTCCCCTGCCTGACCCCCGAAGCCGCGCCCTGACCCGCGGAACGGCGCCCCCCCAGAAAACAGCCCCCTGCTATTCATGAGAATACGTTGTCCACGCTGGGGTATAGTCATGGTTTTGTTGGAAGGTTATGTAAGGTAGTAATGCAAATCCGCCACAGGGTGGCACTGTTACGCTGTATGTTCCCCTGGGAATGCCGCAAATGGCGATGTTTGTCCCTTTTGCAACACCGTACCCCTAAGTCTTGTCCCGGGCAAAAGGCTACGTTGATCACATGTTTTTTTTTATTCCTCTGCCGGAAGGTGAGCAGTGTTGCTGGCGGTCTGCATTATCATAAAAATATTGATTTATATCGCACATATTGTCTAACTGTTTATTCTGTGGTGTTAATAGACAAGTTTGCTTATAACCTAGTTAAAGTTTGATGTCGAACATTGTATTTGGCAAGGGAAATGTGACAAAAAGTGTTGGCTAGCCTGTTGAGCATTAGCATGGCATATAACGCAGGATGCAGTATTATTTGAGCAGATTATCCATGGTTTTTTTGTTTAATTTTATGGGTAATAAGTGCCTCATTTAATTTATAATGGATGACATTTGCTGTGGTTTTGCCATAAGGTAGCATTTTGATATGAGATGTGTTTATTTGCACATTTGCACTTTTTATTTTAATTTTATTGAGAAAGAAAGACATTTTTTTTATTCTTCTGCCGGAAGCTGTGAGTATGATGAGGCCAGGGGCCAGCTGATTGATGAGAGGTGAAGTGTAAGCGAGTGCCAGTAAAGTGTCCAGGTCTCAGCCACGATCCCAAGCCTCCGCCTCCTTCCTTTTCCACGCAAACATCATACTACAACAAACACAACGCAGAGTCCCAGGGCGTGTAGGGAGACGACGGCCGAAAAGTGCGGGTTACATCATGGTGCCGTGACCCGGATCGTGGTGCTTCGAGATCCAAGGAGATACAGAGACTCGCGTCCTCGCCTTTGCTGCTGCATTGAACTGCGTTACCTTCAGTGACTGGACAGTGTGGTGGACTGAACTACTGTCATCGGCGTTGCAGCATTGGCAAGATACTCACCTCTTCAAATATCCTTTAAAGACTGTTGAAAGCTTGCTATATCCATTTGAAGACTTTTTATGATATTTCGATAAACTTAACTGTTATTTGAGTTGTGTAAAAGTGTGCTATGTGAGATCCTGCTATAGGAACACTGTGTTTAACATTAAGCTGATATATATCATTCATAATTTTTTGGTTTTGGTTAAGGGTTGTGTATTGACCATCTGATTTTGACTCAAGTTTAATGTGAGTTTTGAGTTGATAGTGATTATGGTTTTTTGATATATTTACTGGAAAAAAAGGGGAGATTTTGCATACACAGCTAAACTTATTCTGTGAACACAGTGAATCATTAATAGTCATCTGTTTTGACACCAACAGTTACACCAGTCATAGTGATTTAGAAAAAAATATATCAAAATGTTCAGTGACTATGCAGATTATCAGTCAAAGCAAGAAGGTGCCTCTGCTGCCACACCGGGTTCCCAACTGCCCCCGATGCCCACAGCCAGCCACAACTGTTACACAACCCCACCTTTCAAGCAAGGGTGTAACAACCACCAGTGCTGCAAATCAACAGCAATCAGTGAGGCCAAAGCTTAACAACTACTTCACTAGCCCCACCACCACCCAACAGCTGATCCTCCCTCAAGACCACCACAGCAGTCAGCAGCCCCCATACCCAGGACTAAGTGCACCACTCACTCCACCACCCCCAATACTGTCACCTTACCCTATTCACTACTCCACTCCAGCTCATGCACCCACCTTGCCAGCCTCTAGAGCTCCAATGCAAGCACCCTCACTATGTTTTGACAGCAGCCCAGCTGCCAAACCAATCCACCGAAACAGCAGGCCAGACTACAGCCTGCCCAGTGCATCCCTTCCAGCTGTACAGATATTAGTGGAACCTAATCCCCCGGCCCAAGCCAGTGTGAACCAGCACACACACCCTTTGCCCATTCACAGCCTCTCGTGCCCCACCTCCACGGAAATGCAAACTGTACAGCGGCCGACCATGACTCACCCAGACACCCCTCCTTACCAAAGCCCTGCTGCCGAGCCTAAACCCCAGGTCTACACTGGTCCTGCATATAATCCCCCTGTGCCCCAGGCCCTCATGCCAAGCTTTCAAATGCCACCAATGATGAACATTATGAGCTACCTCTCTTCTACTGGCCAGACCCTTCAAAGTTTGCAGCATGGATCA
Organism: Lampris incognitus; assembly: GCF_029633865.1. Lineage (NCBI taxonomy): Eukaryota > Metazoa > Chordata > Actinopteri > Lampriformes > Lampridae > Lampris > Lampris incognitus. Next base: position 12,593,309 of record NC_079225.1, on the reverse strand, counting down.
ATCCCCCAGCTGCATATGTCACAGCCTGCTGCCCTCTACCCCCAAGAGGTGACCACCCCACTAGCAGTGCAACATGTAGCCCCTAACCACACAGCCCCTGCCTCAGACCCTCGAGCTGTCATGTACCACAACACACTCCCACAACACCCATCCACCACCCCGCACATGCACCCATGTCCGTATGAGCCCCCAATGAATGCTGCCGTCAGAGCCGCAGCCAACACAACCCTTCCACCAGCTGCATATGGTAGGTTCATGCAAACTCATCAGGTAAAAAATGTCCAAATCTTCACTGGCAATCCAGACAGCAAAATACTTGTAGAAGACTGGGTTTGTGATATGCAGTACCTTCTGGAGGCAATCGAGCTCCCCACACACCTCCGCTTTTCGACTGTTGTGCGACACCTGAGCGGTGAGGCCAGGAAGCTAGTCCTGAACCTACCCCCCCACGACCAGACTCCAGAGAAGGCGTATGAGGAGCTCAGGGCTGAATACAGCGACACACAAGGCTCACTTGATCCACTAGCCGACTTCTATGAGCGCAGCCAGAGGTCCGGAGAGTCTGCCTGCTCTTATGCTATTGCTCTGGAGGCAACACTGAGAGCGGTAGAGGAAAGTCAGAGAGGGGGCAGGCAATTTCCTGATCGTGATAGTAAACTCACTCGACAGTTTCTAAGAGGGCTTATGGATGAGATGGTGTATGCAAGGATCGCACCAATGAAGCCCAGGCTTTTGAGTTTCCGGGAGCTGCAAGCAGAGCTTAGAAACCTTGCAAAAGAGACTCAGAAGTTCCAGTCACAACACAAGACAAAGAAAGCGCTCGCCCAGGTGCAGGTCACATCAGAATGTGATACCAATATGAGGTCAGAGAGGTCAAAACACACTTCAGAGTGGACAGAGCTTAAAGATATGGTCAAGAAATTAGCTCTTAGCCAAGAAGAACAGGTGACCAAGTTGGCTCACCTTGAGTTGAGAATTGCTGCACCTACCCCTGCACCAGCCCCTGCACCTCCACTAAGGCCCCAACCATCTCCCAGAACAGTTACTCAGGGCTCCAGTGTTGTTTGCTACCGGTGTGGGAAGCAAGGGCATATAGCCCGAGTATGTCGAGCGGTGCTCCCAGATCCCAGTCTGCCCTGGACTCACCGACCCCAGCCTGCGACCTCCGCAGAGAGCACCACGCCCCACTCAACGCAGCATTTAAACGCCTAGAGCCTGTGGTAACTGGGGCAACCATGGGCAAGCAGCAAGACCCCCCACTGCAGGTGAGCGATACTGATGATGGAGTAGAGGACATTCCTATTGTGGGTCCCAGGAATGAGGGTGAGGTGGAAGTCAATGGATTAAAGTGCAGGGCTCTTATCGATTCCGGCTCTCAGGTAACCGGTATTACTCACGGATACTGGTGCAACCACCCTGACCTCCATGGACAGAAACTACGGCCCTCTAAAATACCCATAGCAGGTGCAGCAGGTCAGGATGTGCCTTACTCTGGTGTCCTGCGTATTAAGTTGAAAGTGCTGGGGAAAGAGTTCCAGAGAGTGCCGGCTTTTGTTGTCCCTGACTCCGAGTATCGCTCCTCCGTCCCACTGCTTGTGGGAACTAATGTCGTCCGTGCCGCCAGGAGGCACCTCCAAGCAACCTATGGGGAGCAATATCTTCAGCGGGTGAAGGAAAGCCATCCAGAGTGGTACACAGCTTTACTGGAAACTGGCGACACTGAATATACAGGAGCAGACGACATGGTGGGCCCTGCTGTGTACACTGGCCGTAAAATACGCATCCCGGGAGGGAAAGAGATGGACTTAATGTGCAAAATCAAAACTGGCCCACAAAGAAAGACATACACAGCGCTAATTGAAGGCCACGCCTCCATTCGGCTTCCTCAGGACCTTATGGTCGCCAAAGTTCTTGCAGATGTGAAGAAAGGCTGTGCTCCTGTCAGAGTGATGAACCTGTCCCAACAAACTGTCACAATCAAACCACACACACAGCTGGCCAGCGCCTTCCTGGTGGACAGTGTTGTGGATTTTTCCGCCACGGAACAGGGTTGTCATCAAAATGAGGAGAACAAAGAGACATACCGGTGTCTGCACCAAGTTGTGAGCAGTGGTGGGGTGGACATAAGTGAGGCAGCAGTGGAGAATGAGCGCCAGCGCGCCCTCCTAAAAGAGCTTGTGGAGAGGAATATGGGGGTGTTCTCACAGCACTCAATGGACTACGGCCACACAAAAACAGTGCCGCACGAAATCCCCCTGGTCGACTCAAAGCCCTTTCGACTCCCGTACCGCAAGATTCCCCCTTCACAGTGGCAGGATGTGAGGAAGTTGCTGACAGAAATGGAAACAGCAGGGGTTATCAGGCCTAGTAAGAGTCCATATGCTTCGCCAGTAGTGATTGTTACCAAGAAAGACGGATCACTAAGATTATGCATCGATTACCGAAGGCTTAACGCCTGCAGCACAAGAGATGCATTTCCACTGCCCAGAATAGAGGAGGCCCTGGAGGCTCTGGGTCAAGCAAAGTATTTCTCAACACTTGATCTCACATCTGGATACTGGCAGGTAGAGGTGGCGGAGCAGGACAAACACAAAACAGCATTCAGTACTCCCATGGGGCTGTTTGAAGCCAACAGAATGCCTTTCGGCCTTCAAAACGCTCCGTCCACCTTCCAGAGACTCATGACCTGCTGTTTTGGCGATCTGAACTTCACCCATCTCCTGATCTACCTTGATGATCTGATCATATTCTCTAAAACCTTTGATGAGCATCTGGAGAGGCTGCAGCTGGTGTTCGATCGACTGAAGGAGCATGGCTTGAAGTTGAAGCCTTCCAAATGTCAGCTTGTGAGAAAGGAGGTGCACTACTTGGGTCACCTAGTGTCTGCGGAGGGCATCAGGACAGACCCAGAGAAGATCAGCAGAGTCAAGGACTGGGCGAGGCCCACGAATCGTAAAGAGGTGCTTCAGTTCCTGGGATTCACCGGATATTACAGGCGGTTTGTGTGCAGTTACTCTACCTTGGCCGCGCCCCTGTACCGCCTTACCGCTGGTGACCCTAGAAAGAAACGGAGAGGGGGGAAGAAGAGGTTAGTGCCTGACCCGCCCTTTGTCTGGACTGATGAGTGTGAGGAGGCTTTTCAGTCACTGAGAGAAAGATTGACAACTGCTCCAGTGTTAGGCTATCCAGACTACAGCCTACCCTTTCTGCTCCAGACTGACGCCTCGGGGGAGGGGCTTGGTGCTGTATTAGCCCAAGTTCAGGACAGAGTCGAGAGAGTCATAGCTTATGGCAGCAGAGGCTTGAGCCCAGCAGAGACGAGGTATCCTGCACACAAACTAGAGTTCCTCGCTCTGAAATGGGCAGTGACCGACAAGTTCTATGACCATCTATATGGGCGCAAGTTCTCAGTCCAGACAGACAATAACCCCCTCAAGTATGTCATGTCGTCTGCAAAATTGGATGCTACAGGTCAGCGGTGGGTGTCTCGGCTGTCAGCATTTGATTTTGATGTGCAGTATCGAAGGGGACAGAATAATGCGAACGCTGATGCCCTCTCCCGGCTGTCTAACCAGGAGGTCACCCAAGTCCTGCAAACCTGCCCTCAGCTTGTATCAGCCAAAGTACAAAGGTGTGTAGAGGAACAATCTCCCCAACAACTGGAAAGCTCCGCTTCAGAGGGACCTGAGCATCAAGAACCTCTGTCACACACGCTCGGTGAATCCTATCAAGATGTGGGGATGGACTCTCTACCTGCATTGACAAAACAGGAGATTCGTGCAGGGCAAAAAGAGGATGCTGTAATCGGTCCCGTTTTGCACTTTAAAAGTGTGAACCAAAAACCGAGCCGCAGCGAGAGGATTGGTGGTGGCAGGCAGGTTTGCCTTCTCTTAAAAGAGTGGCGGAGGTTATTAGTAAGGGATGGAATAATGTATCGTCAGGTCCAAGACTGTCACAAAGGGGAGTAGTAGAGCAGCTGGTACTACCAGAGAGATTTCACACATCCGTCAAGACTGCACTTCATGATGACTCAGGGCATTTAGGGTTTGAGAGAACGCTGCAGATGATAAGGGAGAGATTTTACTGGCCTAAGATGTTCCAGGAAATCAAGGCTTGGTGTGAGCAGTGTGAAAGGTGCTGCCTCAGAAAGACTCCGACTGCAGGCCTCAGGGCTCCCCTGGTCAGTATTCACAGCAGCGCTCCTATGGAACTTGTGTGTGTAGACTTTCTGACTCTGGAGAAATCAAAGGGAGGCATAGAAAATGTGCTTATTGTCACTGACCACTTCTCCCGGTACGCCCAGGCCTATCCCACTAAAGACCAAAAAGCCTGTACAGTGGCGAAGGTACTGTGGAAGAACTTTTTCTGTCGGTTTGGATTCCCAGCAAAACTACATGCAGACCAGGGGCGTAATTTTGAAAGTGCTGTGGTGAAAGAGCTGTGTAAGTGTACTGGTGTCACTAAGACACACACAACCCCCTATCACCCCCAGGGTAACGGCACCACCGAAAGGTTCAACCGGACTCTCATGGACATGCTGGGGACACTAGAGCCTCACCTGAAACCCCGCTGGCATGAGTATGTGGATGCAATGACACATGCGTATAACTGCACCAAACATGACTCTACTGGGTACACACCGTATTACCTAATGTTTGGTAGACATCCACGACTCCCAGTCGACCTGATTTTGGGGCTTTCTACCACCAAAGAGCCATGTGAGTATAGTGAATATGTCCAGACCCTGCATGACTGTCTGTCGGAAGCTTATACTCAGGCTAACCAGGCCTCACGACATGCAAAAGAGCAGCAGAAAAGGTACTATGATCAAAAGGCAAAGAGTCAAGGTTTCAGCCCAGGGGACAGAGTCTTGGTCAAAATATGTCATGTGGAGGGACGGCAGAAACTGGGAGACAGATGGGAGTCACGCCCATACATTGTGGTGAAGAAACACACCAGTATACCAGTATATGTGGTCCGAACAGAGGATGGTGAAAAAGAGAGAGTGGTTCACCGCAACCTTCTTACACAGTGTATGTTTCTTCCGGTGGAGCGGGCTGGTGCAGCAACAAGTGCAGGAGTTGAGTCTGACATGGGGGACTGGGAGGTGGATGGCATGGAGGTAATGGGGGAGGAAGCCGAAAAAGTGAGTCAAGGGGGGGAAGAGGACATAAATGTCAGCGACACCAACGCACTTGATGGCCCCAGCCTGAGGAGGAACCCACAGAGAACTCGACGTCCCCCAAAGAAACTGTCTTACGAGTCACAGGTGGTGAGATCAGAAGAGGAACAGCAGAAGATAGAGAGGGGCTGGACATTGTGGCAGAGGGCCATAGCAGAGAGAGTAGCAGGGCACGTATAATCCACGGAAAAAAACCCCAAAACAAACAAGTTTTATTAATGGTTTATTTACTTTGATTGCATTTACACATCTACATTTCATATGCAACTCATGGTATTAATACGTCACTTTCAGTGTGATCTGTTTTAATGTTTATGCTCATAAGTTTTATTTGTTTTGTTTTGTTTGGTCTGATGGCTGGGACGCCATCAATTAAAGAAGGGGTAGATGTAAGGTAGTAATGCAAATCCGCCACAGGGTGGCATTGTTACGCTATATGTTCCCCTGGGAATGCCGCAAATGGCGATGTTTGTCCCTTTTGCAACACCGTACCCCTAAGTCTTGTCCCGGGCAAAAGGCTACGTTGATCACATGTTTTTTTTTATTCTTTTGCCGGAAGTTGAGCAGTGTTACTGGCGGTCTGCATTATCATAAAAATATTGATTTATATCGCACATATTGTCTAACTGTTTATTCTGTGGTGTTAATAGACAAGTTTGCTTATAACCTAGTTAAAGTTTGATGTCGAACATTGTATTTGGCAAGGGAAATGTGACAAAAAGTGTTGGCTAGCCTGTTGAGCATTAGCATGGCATATAACGCAGGATGCAGTATTATTTGAGCAGATTATCCATGGTTTTTTTGTTTAATTTTATGGGTAATAAGTGCCTCATTTAATTTATAATGGATGACATTTGCTGTGGTTTTGCCATAAGGTAGCATTTTGATATGAGATGTGTTTATTTGCACATTTGCACTTTTTATTTTAATTTTATTGAGAAAGAAAGACATTTTTTTTATTCTTCTGCCGGAAGCTGTGAGTATGATGAGGCCAGCGGCCAGCTGATTGATGAGAGGTGAAGTGTAAGCGAGTGCCAGTAAAGTGTCCAGGTCTCAGCCACGATCCCAAGCCTCCGCCTCCTTCCTTTTCCACGCAAACATCATACTACAACAAACACAACGCAGAGTCCCAGGGCGTGTAGGGAGACGACGGCCGAACGCAAAGTGCGGGTTACAGTTATATTTCCTAGCCTCCTAATAGCGCCGCCTATGATTAAATGTGTTTCTGTATGCTCAACATCTACTACTACTTTCGGCTGCTCCCGTTAGGGGTCGCCACAGCGGATCATCCGTTTCCATTTCTTCCTGTCTTCTGCGTCTTCCTCTGTCACACCAGCCACCTGCATGTCCTCCCTCACCACATCCATAAACCTCCTCTTTGGCCTTCCTCTTCTCCTCTTCCCTGGCAGCTCCATATTCAGCATCCTTCTCCCAATATACTCAGCATCTCTCCTCCACACATGTCCAAGCCATCTCAATCTTGCCTCTCTTGCTTTGTCTCCAAACCGTCCAACCTGAGCGGTCCCTCTAATATAATCGTTCCTAATCCTGTCCTTCTTCGTTACTCCCAGTGAAAATCTTAGCATCTTCAACTCTGCCACCTCCAGCTCCGCCTCCTGTCTTTTCGTCAGTGCCACTGTCTCCAAACCATATAACATAGCTGGTCTCACAACCATCTTGTAAACTTTCCCTTTAACTCTTGCTGGTACCCTTCTGTCGCAAATCACTCCTGACACACTTCTCCACCCACTCCAACCTGCCTGCACTCTCTTTTTCACCTCTCTACTGCACTCCCCGTTACTTTGGACAGTTGACCCCAAGTATTTAAACTCAGATGTCTTTGTCACCTCCACTCCTTGCATCCTGACCATTCCACTGTCCTCTCTCTCATTCACGCATAGGTATTCCGTCTTGCTCCTACTGACTTTCATTCCTCTTCTCTCTAGTGCATACCTCCACCTCTCCAGGCTCTCCTCAACCTGCACCCTACTCTCACTACAGATCACAATGTCATCCGCGAACATCATCGTCCATGGAGACTCCTGCCTGATCTTGTCCGTCAACCTGTCCATCACCATTGCAAACAAGAAAGGGCTGAGAGCCGATCCTTGATGTAATCCCACCTCCACCTTGAACCCATCCGTCATTCCAACCGCACACCTCACCATTGTCACACTTCCCTCATACGTATCCTGCACCACTCCTACATACTTCTCTGCAACTCCTGACTTCCTCATACAATACCACACCTCCTCTCTCGGTACTCTGTCATAAGCTTTCTCTAAATCTACAAAGACACAATGCAACTCTTTCTGGCCTTCTCTATACTTCTCAATCAACATTCTCAAAGCAAACATCGCATCTGTGGTGCTCCTTCGTGGCATGAAACCATACTGCTGCTCGCTGATCGTCACCTCTCCTCTTAACCTAGCTTCTATTACTCTTTCCCAAATCTTCATGCTGTGGCTGATCAACTTTATACCTCTGTAGTTGTTACAGTTCTGCACATCGCCCTTGTTCTTGAAAATCGGTACCAGTATGCTTCTTCTCCACTCCTCAGGCATCCTCTCACTTTCCAGGATTGTGTTAAACAATCTAGTTAGAAACTCCACTGCCATCTCTCCTAAACATCTCCATGCCTCCACAGGTATGTCATCAGGACCAACTGCCTTTCCATTCTTCATCCTCTTCATAGCTGCCCTCACTTCCTCCTTGCTAATCCGCTGAACTTCCTGATTCACTATCCCTACATCATCCAACCTTCTCTCTCTCTCATTTTCTTCATTCATCAGCCCCTCAAAGTATTCCTTCCACCTTCTTAGCACACTCTCCTCGCTTGTCAGCACATTTCCATCTCTATCCTTGATCGCCCTAACATGCTGCACATCCTTTGCAGCTTGGTCCCTCTGTCTAGCCAATCGGTACAAGTCCTTTTCTCCTTCCTTAGTGTCTAATCTGTCATACAACTCACCATACGCCTTTTCCTTTGCCTTTGCCACCTCTCTCTTTGCTTTACGCTGCATCTCCTTGTACTCCTGTCTACTTTCTTCATCTCTCTGACTATCCCACTTCTTCTTTGCCAACCTTTTCCTCTGTATAATTTGCTGTACTTCCTCATTCCACCACCAAGTCTCCTTGTCTTCCTTCCTCTGTCCTGATGACACACCAAGTACCTTCCTAGCTGTCTCCCTCACTATTTCTGCAGTGGTTTTCCAGCCATCTGGCAACTCTTCACTACCACCCAGTGCCTGTCTTAACTCCTGCCTGAACTCCACACAACAGTCTTCCTTCTTCAACTTCCACCATTTGATCTTCGGCTGTGTCTTCACTCGCTTCCTCTTCTTGGTCTCCAAAGTCATCCTACAGACCACCATCCGATGCTGCCTGGCTACGCTCTCCCCTGTCACCACCTTGCAGTCTCCAATCCCTTTTAGATGGTGCCTTCTACATAAGATATAGTCCACCTGTGTGCACTTTCCTCCACTCTTGTACGTCACCCTGTGTTCCTCCCTCTTCTTGAAATATGTATTCACCACAGCCATTTCCATCCTTTTCGCAAAATCGACCACCATCTGTCCTTCCACATTTCTCTTCTTGACTCCATACTTTCCCATCACCTCCTCATCACCTCTGTTCCCTTCACCAACATGTCCATTGAAGTCCGCTCCAATCACCACTCTCTCCTCCTTGGGTACCCTCTCCACCATGTCGTCCAACTCATTCCAGAATTCTTCTTTTTCATCCATCTCACACCCAACTTGCGGGGCATATGCGCTGATAACATTCAGCAATAAACCTTCAATTTCCAGCTTCATACTCATCACTCTGTCTGACACTCTCTTCACCTCCAGCACGCTCTTGACATACTCTTCCTTCAGAATTACCCCTACCCCATTTCTCCTCCCATTCACACCATGGTAGAAGAGTTTGAACCCACCTCCGATACTCCTGGCCTTACTCCCCTTCCACCTGGTCTCTTGCACACACAGTATGCCTACCTTTCTTCTTTCCATCATGTCAGCCAGCTCTCTCCCTTTACCAGTCATAGTGCCAACATTCAAAGTTCCAACTCTCACCTCCACATGCCTACCCTTCCTCCTCTCTAGCTGCCTCAGGACATGCTTTCCTCCTCTCCTTCTCCTTCGCCCAACAGTAGCATAGTTTCCACCGACACCCTGCTGGTTAACAGTACCGGTGGCGGTCGTTGGTAACCCGGGCCTCGACCGATCCGGTATGTAAGTCTTATTTATGATCCGCATATTTGATTTGGCAAAGATTTTACGCCGGATGCCCTTCCTGACGCAACCCTCCCCATTTGTCCGGGCTTGGGACCGGCACTAAGGATGCACTGGCTTGTGCATCCTCAGTGGCTGGGTTTCTGTATGCTCAACATATCAGTGGCAAACACAAAGTCTGTAAGTATCACTACAAGAACCGTCTGTCTGACTTGGACCCTCACCTGTCTGGCTTGGTGTATTTCCACCTGCTGGTTGCCTTCCTGCTGATGGGACTTGTGGTTCAGACCAGCTCTCGTGTGTGTTGTCTTGTACTTCTTTCTTTTCTCACTTCGCTGTGTGTGACTCTGAGTCGATGCGTTCTCTCCGAAATCAAACAATCGAATAACTGCCGCGGCTGCTGCGCGCTCTTACAAACCCTAAACCGTGACGAATTCACGGATTCCCACGTGACCACGTTCAAAATACCATATATGGTAATGAAGTTGACGTTCAAGAGAACGTTCACTAAGATTAAAAGATGCATCATTAACGACGCTGTTGTGACTGTCAGCTGTGTGTGTGTGTGTGTGTGTGTGTGTGTGTGTGGCCACCGTGCCAGGCTGTGTGATGCTGTTAATGTTGGTCTTGGTGCTTGTAACATTACCTCTGATGATGTTTAAGCCTTGTATGATTACAATGTGTTGCATTCAGGCAAGTATAGTTGTAATTGCCTATTTTGGTTAAAATTTGCGTTTCAGAGCCTATTAAGTGTGATTGGTCCTGGACGAGCTAGGCCCACCTGATTTTCTCTGTACCCACCCACACTGTGATTTCTGCCTATGCCACAGTACTGTATATTTACATTTAAAATTCACGCTCATCCAGAGTGTCTTACAATGCATTTACTAGTGGATAGATAGATAGATAGATAGATAGATAGATAGATAGATAGATAGATAGATAGATAGATAGATAGATAGATAGATAGATAGATAGATAGATAGATAGATAGATAGATAGATAGATAGATATTGCCTTTATTGTCCCACAGGAAATGTGTTCTCACAGCCAGTGCATGCACAGAAGCAGATAACCACACCACAACATACAGATATATGTACAGATATATAAACATAACATTCAGTCCCCGCCTGTATCCCAGCACATATACATCCCACACAGCTCTAGCCCACTGTGGAAAATATAGGTGTGTTTTTTTTTTTTTGCATTTGTACATTAGGAAAATTTAGGCATCGGTCTAAGATGTTACATAGCCACCTGCCACTACTCGGGGGGGGGGGGGCTGCACCCACCACTAGGGGGGGCTCCACCCCCTCCCCCCTTCTCGTGCTAATGAATGCAATATGTTGCATTGCTTAGTAACAACAGAACAGAATAGATCATGGTAAAACAAAAGATACAAGGCTGTTACTGTAAAAAAGTTAATTTTTTTCACCAATTAGGCCCACACGAAAGACACCACCACACCATGTACCCCAGATGGAGCCTAAACGGGTGAGAAAGACTGTTGAAGAGTTTCAACAGATTAAGATTAACAATTAAGATTAACATAAGATTTTCGTTGGGGGTGATGAAGAAGGACAGGATTAGGAAGGCGTATGTTAAAGGGACAGCTCAGGTTGGACGGTTTGGAGACAAAGCAAGAGAGACAAGATTGAGATGGCTTGGACATGTGTGGAGGAGAGATGCTGGGTATATTGGGAGAAGGATGCTGAATATGGAGCTGCCAGGGAAGAGGAGAAGAGGAAGGCCAAAGAGGATGTTTATGGATGTGGTGAGGGAGGACACGCAGGTGGCTGGTGTGACAGAGGAAGATGCAGAGGACAGGAAGAGATGGAAACGGATGATCCACTGTGGCGACCCCTAACGGGAGCAGCCGAAAGTAGTAATAGTTGTAGTAGTAGTAGTGGTAGTATTATTATTATTATTATTAGTAGTAGTAGTAGTAGTAGTAGTAGTAGTAGAAATGGATCAACAAGTTACCCTCAGTATTTCATGGACAATGATAAAACTATAAACAATATGAATGATGTGGTAAATGGGTTTAACAAATTTTTAGTAAGTGTGGGACCAAAACTGGCAGAAGAAATCGAGGACCCACAGCCAAGAGGTGGGGGCTATTGAGTATTGTGGAGATAGAATTCAAAGCTTAAACTTTCTGAGAGCTGTAGAAGGAAAGGAAATTGTTGATACTGTTAACAAGAGTAAGAACCAAACATCGACTGACTGCAATGGAATTTATATGACTTTTGTTAAGAAAGCCGTTGATGGTATTGTAAACCCACTGACTTACATCTGCAACTTGTCTTTCAAAACTGGTACATTTCCATGCAATATGAAAATTGCTAAAGTTATCCCACGATATAAAGCTGGGGATAGACATCACTCAACCAATTACAGGCCTGTGTCCTTGCTTTCACAGTTCTCTTAAGATTTTGGAGAAACTCTATACTGCAAGGTTTGATAATTCCATTGAGAAACATAAATTGTGGTCAGACAGTCAGTATGGGCTCTGATCAAAAAGATCGACATCTATGGCATTAATGGAGCTAATAGAAGAAATAATTGGTTGTATGATAAGAAGTATACAGTGGGAGTATTCACAGATTAAAAAAAAAAGTTTGACGCAATTGACCATGAAATAGTACTTAATAAAATGACATGGTATCAGAGGGGTGGGGCTAAATAGGCTGAAAAGTTATATTGGAAACAGACAGTTTGTGCAGATAGGTGACTATAAATCAACATGCATGGACATTACTTGTGGAGTCCCACAGGGGTCAGTATTAGGCCCTACATTTTTCGTTCTGTTTATCAATGATATATGTAAGGTATCAAGTCTATTGAATTTCATTCATTTTATTTGCTAAAGACACAGCCATTTTTTGTTCCAGGGAGAATTTACAGGGGCTTTTGGAGTTGCTCACAGCTAAAATGAAAAAGTTAAAAATGTGGTTTTACAGAAACAAATGATCATCAAATCTGAAGAAAACTAAGTTTGTTATTTGGACATCGTAATATAGACACACGAGTAGAAGTAATGATCAACAATATTAATACTGAATAATACCGTGTGATTGGAATTGCTGTCATCACTTAAAACACTTGCCTCTCAGCGTATCAATTTTCTGGTTAACTTCTAACAATAGGGACAGTCCCTCATCCTCAAGCGAAATTGCATGGCCCTCCAATAGTTGCAGGATAAGTCCTCAACGAGCGAAATGAGTGTTATTCTTGTTAACCACCATGTTTATCAATGAGCACTGTAGTAATTCAATTCCACCATGGAAAGTGTTGGTAATTTTCCTTGTATCTCCAGTAATGTAGCTTTATACTCAGGTGACATCTTGCTAGATAGTTAAGTACTCAATTTCATGTCACTGCTGTTGCTCTCGTCCATTGTCGTGTACTTGAATGTTCAGCTCCTCAGTGCCAACACCGTCCTCTTGGTTTTGTTCTTCAGTTAGTTGGTCAGCAAATGTCCTGAACTTTGTTACAAACCGGGTGGAAACACCAAATTTATGTTGCACCCACCAAATGAAGGCGACACACAGTCCGCTCTAGTTCTAGAAACTTTATTTGTAAACATGTCAATAAAAAAAGTTGAGAACATAAAAAAACAAAAACACAGCTTCCTTCCTTTTTTTCTGCTGACCTATTGCGTCACAATCTTTTAAAGAAACAAGATCCTTTCCCTTTACAAATACAATGAAGTCTCCATAGCAGATTAATACAAAGGAATGTCAGCATGTTTGTATCAAAACGTAAATATATCCGTACATCCATCCGTCCATCCATCCATTATCCAAGTCATTCATCCCAATCGGGATCGCGGGATGCTGGACAGGCTGCCAGGCCATCACAGGGCCGACACACACACATACACATGCGTGTGCACCCACATACACACATTCACACCTATGGACAATTTAGTTGGGCCACCGTAGCCCAACTCTTGTGGCGGTTAATGGCCTCCAGCCAGTGTCGGTATTTGGGTAGTTCAGTTCAGTGTGCAAATAAAAGAGCATTCCCTGAACCTGCGGTGTATGTAGAGCCTTTCAGGGGATACAATCACTCAATACTCACACTGTTTAAAAAAGGGGGCCCCTAGTAATACAGGACCGCCAAGCCAAGAATATCTCGTGGTTTAAAATGCTCTAAGTTGCATTTAGTAGTGAACATAATAGCTGAATAACACCACAACATAAAATCAAAGCTACAGTCCTGAAGATACTCACATCGACTGCATTTGTTCTGTGATTATTTCCACTGGTAACATTGCAAATATATGTTAGTCAAAGTATATATGCATGTATACACACCTCATACAAGTATACAAGACACACTTGGTGTGCCGTCTCCTTTCTTACATCCTCCAAACCTCTTTTTTTTGTAATTAATAAGGCCGTTTTTTTTTTGTTTTTTTTTAAGGCCGTATTATAATAATTATTTTTTTTAAGGCATTGAGTAGCAGTGTTGATGAGAAAATGGCTCTTTCAAGAGAGACCTTAGTCATTTTGGGAACAAGAGCAGCAGAAGATCCTCCTCAGCCTGGTGAAGAAACGCCGGAGACGGCCCTTCTTACACTTGTGTCCTCCCTTGGCCTCCGTCTCCTCTTCTGCAGGTAAGGGTGCTTCTGTAGGGCAAAAACTTCTTACACTGCATTCTTCCAAGGGTTCTGGACTGTTAAGTATTATTTCTTCCTCCTTTTCAACAGGGGAGGTTGCTCCTGCCCTGGCCTCCTCCTTCTCCTCTTCGTCAGTTGGGGCTGTTTCCCCCTTAGGTGAATGTCTGTAAAGTACAAAACTCTCGTCATTCCACTGTTAATACACTTTAACACGTCCTACTGCTGTACACTGATTTTCTGACATTACTGCAAACTTATTTGATCCATTTCACTGAGACACATAGAAAAAGTTATATATGTGTGCATTGTTTCTTCCATCTGCCACTAGATACACAGTGATCATACCTGTTTCTGCCATCTCCTCTGCCATTCATGGAGCACTCTTCATTGTCCAGGATAAGACAAATCTCCTCCTGGAGCTGTCTAGTCAACACCTCCTCTGCCTGGAGGAGGGAAGCCGCTATCTTTTCTTTTCTCGGCTCCCCTCGGCGAAGCTCCTCAGAGAGGCATTGCGCCAGGTGAGAGTTATTACCAAGCATGTTGGCAGTTCGCTGTAACGCCTCATCCTTCAGGGCAACATCTCTCTGCAGATCCTGCACCTCCTGTAGGAGCATGATTTTTTCTAATAGGATCAGCTCCATGGGCTCCTTGGCAGAATCTGCAGCCTCTGTGTCTTCGGAGTTGATGAGCCACTGTTCATTCTGAAGAAGGAGGTCCTCTTGACGCATAAGGAGAATCTCCTTTTCCTCCTGCAACTGCTGGAGGTGTCTTTTGAAATCCTCCTCTGCCTGGAGGAGGGCAGCAGCCATCTCTTTAGTGTTCTGCTCCCAAAGCTCCGTATTGTCAGTGAGGACTTCCACCTGCTCCACTAGAGGCTTTGTTTTCTCCTCCTGGGCAGCAGTTTGTATCTCGTGCACCTTCAGGGCAGTGGCTGTCTGCAGGATGGCATCTGTCTGCAGGGCCACCACCTGCTCTCTGTCATTTGCACTCGTAGCCCTGGAGGTCTCCTCATTCTCCAAGAGGAGACAAGACTCCTCCTGGAACTGCTGGAGGTGTATATTTAACACCTCCTGTGCCTGGAGGAGGGTAACCCCTATCTTTTGCTGTCTCAGCTCCCCTTGGCAAACCCCCCGAAAGAGGCATTGCATCTGGTCCAAGTTGCTTTCAAGAACAAATCTAGCGTTTTGAATTAACGCCCGATACTTCTGGGTGGCGGCTCTCTGCAGGATGGTGTCTCTCTGCAGAGCCTCCAACTGCTCCTGTAGCACATATTTGTCTTGAAGAATTGACTCGTTTTCTTTCTCCATGGCCTCCTTGGCGGATAGAGCATCATCTGCCTCTTTGGATTTTAGGAGGCACTGTCTCTGGAAGATCTTACTCTGACAGAGAGCTTCGTCTTCATCAATACATTTCTCCTTGAGCGATATCTGGAGGTTTGCAGCCCCGTCCAGGATGGCTTGCAAGCGACCTTCCACCTGTGCCATTCTCCAATGCTCCTCTCTCATTAGATTCATCTCATGTGCTCGCCGTCTGTTGTCATTGGCGTAATTAGCAGCATGTGCCATTTGAGAGTGGAGGAGACACTGTTTGTTGAGGACCTCAGTCTCATTGAAGAGGTTCGCTTGATAAATATATCTGTCCTTGAGATGTCTCAGGAGGAATGCGATATTGTCCAGGCATGTTTGTGAAAGATCTGCCAACTGTGTTGCATTGGGGGGTATGGCTATACTCTGAAGCTCCTGCTCTCTCAATTGCCTCGCTTCCTGTATTACAGTCAAGTTTCTCTCCATCCTGCTGTCCCCCTCTTCTGTAATCGGACACTGTAATACAGAACAGGATCAGTTAAATTATAACTTTTGCCAAAACTGATTTGCTTTAATTTTTGTTACATAACGAGGACAGTGAAGTTCACTATGTTTGCTTTACAACAGATAGGCGGCGCTATATGGGGAAGCCAAATTTCCTAGGATTGTCATAGAACAGATTTAGCTTGATCCAACATCTGGACAGACTAGCGCTTAAAAATAAGAAAGTCTTTCTTGCTAAAATACGAGTCGATGAACCTATTCAACTGTGAGCATTTGACTCAAAATTACAATCACATTTCCCATTAACGGGAAACACAAACGCAAAAGCCACAACATAACGGAAGTGAGCAATACGGACGTTGCGATGAAACGGGCTGTTGTGCTGTAATATGCACCCCTACCGTGAAATGCACCCCCTTAGTTAGCCGCGTGAAATACTTTCAGTTTGCGCAAATAAAAAAAGATAAATAAATAAAATCCATTTCCTTTTTGTGATTATAGCTGGGATGTATTTCCACAGAATGCGGTGCCGGGGAGTGGGAAGTGTGTTGGTTTGCCATTGTTCGGAGGCCCGGTAGTCCGGAGGGGGGGGTAGGGGGTCCCCGTTGGACCGGGGGCCGTTATTCTGAAGGCAAACGCCCCCTGCTGCTCCGAATGTGCACACTCTTCCTGCAGTTAGTTCAGTGACTGCCGGTGTTGTATCGAGCTCTGTTTCCACGTCGAGATCTGTTTCCCCTTAGCCAGACTCGACACAACACCGGGACGTTGATTAACCTTAACCAAACCTCAATCTCAACCCAACCCTACCCTTAACCTAACGCTTACCTTATTTTATTATCTGAAGTTATTATTATCATCATCATCATCATCATCATCATTATTATTATTATTAACTTACTAGTTTCTTATTGATTATGTTCATTATCCCCTGTCCCCCAGCCTGCCCCCCGAACACGCGCCCCCCTACAGAACAGCCCCCTGTGCCCTCTCAGGCACCCCCCCCCCGAAAGGGCGCCCCTCTCCGCTGAACAGCCCCCCCCCTCGCAGATTACCCCTCGGGAGCCCCCGCGCCGAACCTGCAGAATAGCCTCCTACTCCCTTGCAGGTTCGCCGCCTCCGAAGGGGTGCCCCCCCCGCAGGTTGCCCCCCCGCAGAACACAGAACAGCCCCCCCGAACACGCCCCCCTGCAGAACAGCCCCCCGCGCAGGCTCGCTCCTCCCCAGAACAGGCTCCCCCGGCCTGCCCCCCGAAGACGCGCCCCCCATGCAGAGCAGCCCCCAAGTAGGTTGCCCCGCCCTGGCGTCTACCCTGCAGAGGAACCCCCGACCCCCTCGCAACCTCACGCCTCCCGAAGGGCCCCCCCTCCGCAAAAAATGACGCGCCCCCCCGCTGAACAGCCCCCCGCAGGTTGCGCCCCCCGGGGAGAGGCCGACCCCCCCGCAGAACAGCCCCCCCGCAGGCTGCTCGCCCCGGGTACCCCTGCGCCCCCCAGAAAACAGCCCCCTGCTATTCATGAGAATACGTTGTCCACGCTGGGGTATAGTCATGGTTTTGTTGAAGGTTATATTTCCCAGCCTCCTAATAGCGCCGCCTATGATTAAATATGTTTCTGTATGCTCAACATATCAGTGGCAAACACAAAGTCTGTAAGTATCACTACAAGAACCGTCTGTCTGACTTGGACCCTCACCTGTCTGGCTTGGTGTATTTCTACCTGCTGGTTGCCTTCCTGCTGATGGGACTTGTGGGTCAGACCAGCTGTCATGTGTGTTGTCTTGTACTTCTTTCTTTTCTCACTTCGCTGTGTGTGACTCTGAGTCGATGCGTTCTCTCCGAGGTCAAACAATCGAATGACTGCCGCGACTGCTGCGCGCTCTTATAAACCCTAAACCGTGACGAATTCACTGATTCCCACGTGACCACGTTCGAAATACCATATATGGTAATTCCCACGTGACCACGTTCGAAATACCATATATGGTAATTCCCACGTGACCACGTTCGAAATACCATATATGGTAACTCCCGCGTGACCACGTTCGAAATACCATATATGGTAATTCCCACGTGACCACGTTCGAAATACCATATATGGTAATTCCCGCGTGACCACGTTCGAAATACCATATGTGGTAATAAAGTTGATGTTCAAGAGAACGTGCACTGAGGTTAAAAGATGCATCATTAACGACGCTGTTGTGTCTGTCAGCTGTGTGTGTGTGCGTGTGTGTGTGTGAATATTTGGCCACCGTGCCAGGCTGTGTGATGCTGAGCTATGCAAAAGGATTTATTCACAAAATCAAAGTGCGCACAGATGTGACCCCAATTCAGCAAAGACTGCGCCGCCTACCTTTTGCAGTGAGAGGTGCAGTTACGCAGGAGCTTGAGAAGCTTCAAAGACAGGACATTATAGAGCCTATGGAGTCATCGCAGTGGGTTTCCCCTATTGTAGTGACCGCAAAGAAAGAGGGAGCTATTAGGTTATGTGTGGACTTAAGGGAGCCTAATAAGGCTATAGTGGTGGACAGCTACCCTCTCCCACACATAGAGGACATGTTTTCAGAGCTCAGAGGGGGAACTGTTTTCTCCACACTGGACCTGCAGAGTGCATATCATCAGGTGCTGCTCCATGAGGACAGCAGAAATCTCACAGCTTTCATTGCACACGAGGGTCTCTTCAGGTTTAAACGTGTCCCATATGGACTGGCTTTCAGGACCTAGCTGAATCTTTTCTCAAGGACAGGGGAATTGCATACAAACGCTCCTCACTCTACTACCCCCAGGCCAATGGGGAAATTGAGAGATTTAATCGATGTCTGAAGGATAGTCTACTGACTGCGACAATAGAAGGAAAGGAGTGGACAGCATCAACCAGAGACTTTCTCCAGGTCTACGGGGCAACCAGGCATGCCACCACTCAATGCTCCCCTGCAGAGCTGTTGCATAGACGTCAGATGCACACCAAACTCCATGTGACAGGCCTCCACAAACCACAGCCTGTCACATCCCTACAAGCACAAAACACAGCACAAACAGTGAAAGAGAAGCAGAGGAAGATGAAGGAGTATGCAGGCAAGAAGAGAAGGGCAAAAGCAGTGCACTTTCCTCCTGGGTCTTGGGTCAGGGTTAGGAGACCAGGTATACTATGCAAGAGACAGTCAAAGTACTCTCGCCCTCTTCAGGTGCATGGACAAAGAGGCCAGTACACTTACAGACTCTCTGATGTGCGCACCTGGAATGCATCCTATCTCACGTCAGCCCTACCCCTTCAGGGTCACGCAGACCCTGGGCAGGCTGTTCCTCCCGAGGGGCCTGACATAGACTGTAGCCGAGTCCATCCTGACCCACTACATGCTCGGCCCCCTCTGCGAGAGGTCAGGGTCAGGAGGCCGCCGGCTTGGGCACAGGACTATGTTATGTGAGGACAGTAAACTAAAACAAGAGTAGCCTATTGTTGGTATGAAACTGTTATTTCGAGACTGTTATTTCTTATAGACCTAGTACTGTCTGTATGAAACTGTTATTTCAAAACTGTTATTTTTAATGACCTAGTAGTGTCTGCATGAGACTGCTATTTCGAAACTGTTATTTGTTTTATGGTCAAGCTATTCTGTTGTTATTGTAAGACTGTTCATAGCTTATACAGTTCAGCATAAGCACCGCAGTGATTGTATAGTTGGTGATGGAAATTTTATCTTTTGCAAAGGGGATATGTGATGTCTTGAGTTGATGCGATTGGAGAACAGTAGGGGGAGCTAGTGGACAAGATAGGATGGAAGTGACTGTAAGAGGGGAGAAGGAGTGTGACGTGGGTTGTTGAAGTAAAGAAGCGTATGCTAACAGACGTGTGTCTTCGAGTGGTCCCTTAGCAACACAGCACAAGAGTTGAATTGTTCAGCGATTCTGGCATGCATACCCAGTGCTAGACCGAAATAAATGCTAACTTTACGGAGGAATAAATACACAGTGGGGTGTCAGTTCTTCTCTTACCGGAATCAACGTAGAAAGAGAAACTTTATTGAAAGATGCACACTGTTATATACGCACAGATCACATGTCAATCTCAGCGCATTTCATTGGCTGTTATCATTGTCCATCATACAGTACCCACATGTACTCAAGTTTGCCCATGTGTTAATACAAAAATATCGATTTGCTTCTACAATTGAGAGCACACTTATTTCATATATATCAACAGGATTTGAAATAAATGACACACATGGCTTCAGCTTATCAAAGTCATGAAATCTTTCTTCAAACTCTTGCCTAAGCCTAGATATGGGTTGGGAGTATTTTTTGCAGCCCTCTCCAAGGCCCCAGATGCAGGAGCCTTGGCATTTAGGACTGATTGCACAGAAGGAAAGAGCAGGAATGTCTTACTTTGCAAATGCACAGAGAAAATGTTCCACTTAGCTCTGAATGAGACATTTTTGCCTTTGCCTTGCAATTCACAGTTCAAATGATACAGTCTCCCTGTGATGTCTGTTAGCAAGGCGGGATCGAGCATCCATTCAGTGTCCTGAAACAAAGTAGTGTCTTCCCCTGTGGAGTCCATGAACTCTTTAATGTCACCCAGAAGTGACAAAAAACACTGTAAAACTCTACCCCCGCTGAGCCATTGAATCTGCGTGTGCAGCAAGGAGTCGCCGTGTTCAGCTGACAGCTCCTCTAAAAGAATTTTGAATGCCCTGTGTTGTGTGGCTTTGGAGCAGTTGCTGTTAACAATCTTCACGAACGGAGTCATGACGTGGTCAAAACCCATCGCTTTGGCACATATTGCCTGCTGATGGATGATGCAGTGGTAATTCAAAAAAACGTGGAAAATCAGGATCACGTCTGAATCGCGCAACGAAACCTGAAAGGGGGAGGGGGGGGGTCCTGAGCCTGCGGCCTCGCTCCTTAGACGCAGCTCGCGCCTTCGGCCCTCGCACCTATACTAACCAACTCTACATCAATGTGGATTGTAAAAACACACAGCTAAATAACTTTAAAGCTACAACGCTAGCTACTCAGGTCAACGCTAGCTACTCAGGTCATGTACTCATGTACTCGGGTCATGGTTAAGCTGTTCAAGTTAAGTTCGTGGACATCGCTGACACTCTTCTGGCCATAGTGTTTGACCTCAGCTGGACAGCCGAGACAGCAGTGATGGTATCTTTGCCGTTTTTCTGATCTTTGCTACTACGGACATTACCTCTTTCACAACCTCGCCATCTGAAAAGGGCTTTTTGTTTTTAGCTAGGTAATGTGCAGCCCTAAATGATGCTTCGGTTGCTCTTAATGTGCTGCCTGGTGGGGAGCTGCTGTTAAAAGTCTTGTGGCATGTAGACATGTCTCTCCACACTGTGTCTCTTAGCTAAAGCCCCACAAATCACACACACACTTCTTTAATTTACTTTGGTAAAGAAGAACTCTTCCTCCCATTCCTCCTGAAAGTGGTACGTCTTCTTTTTCTTCTTCTCCGGCATAATTTATCAATCACTACTATTAGACTACACTAGTAGAATTATTCAGTCCTCGGGTCAGTGTTTTGGCTAACTATAGGCGGGCTTTCCTACCATTTCTATATTAGAAGTTGCAGTCACAAAACACTGTTATGATAAAGGTTTAATTTCAACTATGTATGACTTATTTGTATCTGGATCTGATGAATCATCAGAGACAAAACTGAGATTATGGGAGGGAGATATAGAGGAGGAAATATCTTTAGAAGAATGGAGTGAGCATGTAAAGAGGCCCAGAGACAGACAGTTAGCAGCAACCTAAAGCTTCTACAGTATAAATGGCTGATGCGTACATATATAACTCCTGTTAAATTGCACAAGTTTAATGACAATATTCCTGATACCTGTATTAAGTGTAGTGAGGCAAGGGGAACGCTGTTTCACTGTATATGGGAATGTGTGGAAGTGAAAACCTTCTGGCAAGATGTTGTTGATATGATTGATCAAATTTTGTCAAAGAAATTACCATTGAGTCCAAAGCTTTTTATTCCTGGTTTATATCCTACCATCCCACATCTACACAGCAATGAGTTCAGATTTATAGATATGTGTATATTACAAGCAAAACGTGTAATTGCTCTTAATTGGAAACGTGTTGATGGACCAAGAATTGGTATGTGGGTTAAAGAAATGGCTTCAAACATGTCAGTGGAAAAGATAATGTATATTGTTAGACGTAAACAAAGTGTTTTTGATAAAATCTGGGGATTGTTTCTGTACTTCTTAAGACATAATACTAATGTTGGTAACTTGCTTCAGCAAGAACAAGCTCTGGGGGAGTAGAACAACTCTGTCTGATTGTTTAGATGCGTAAAAGCGACTGAAAAAACCCCCACACACCCTCTAATCAGTCTGTGAAAGAAATTATTACTACTACTACTACTACTACTACTTTCGGATATAACCGGTTACACTAACAACTAGCGTACGCAATGGATCATTTTGAAATTGAACGAAAACTCTCAAAGGGAGGGCTTCTTAAAATCCCAAACGAGTCGGGGGACGCTTGGTTATGGCGACAGAATGACCTCGTTGTTGACGACAGGAAGAGTCTAACTTGTTTTAACCGTTGCCTTGATCAAGTTCAGCTGGCGAAGATGATTCGTGACCTGTTAGTCAGCCATGTTCATTTGGCAAAGATTGGATTATTGAACCGTTGCCACGTCAAGTTGTTCGGCGGGTGACGTTTCACTGCTGTATTGGAATTGCTGCGAACAAGTAAGATGGAAAAGTGGTTTATTGTTATACTGCTGTGTTGTTCTGATGGCCGCCGTGCCTAGCTAGCACTGTGTAGGTTAGCCCCTAGCTAACGGGTCTGACCCTTCAGCCGAGCGGTTAGCGATGTCGCCTTGTGGTGCAGTACACTTCGTGTCGAATCCCGCACCGGGCAAGAAAACACCCGGTTACACTAGCCCAGTGGTTCTCAACCTTTTTGGGGTCCTGGACCCCCCTGCGTATTTTTGATCTACCCTGAGGACCCCTCCACCTGATCTTGGGGGAGGTAGTTGCAATTTGATAGAAACAGTAGAAACTGCATTTTAAATTGCATTATAGCATTTATTCACTCTTTGGGGCAAAAATAAGAGCTTTCAGTTGTAACTTAGATATAGTTAACAAAACAGAATTCTTATGCAGTAACTTTCAGATATATGTAACAAAACAGAATATGTATTCAGTAACTTTCAGATATATGTAACTAAACAGGATATGTATTCAGTAACTTTCAGATATATGTAACAAAACAGAATATGTATTCAGTAACTTTCAGATCGATGTAACAACAGCATTTTTATGCAGTAACTTTTAACAATGCAAACGGGAGCGAGATCTCTTATTAAAATACAATAGATTACACTTGTGAAACAGATGTAATTAGAGAAAAAAGTCCTGTTACCCTTTATAGTTGAGGTAGATAAAGGTCTCAGTCACATTTGAGTAAAATAATCCTATTTCTATAAATTTCATAGGATCTTTTTTTTAAAGATATTTTATTTTCACGGACCCCTTGCAATTACACCACGGACCTCTAGGGGTCCGCGGACCCCCGGTTGAGCAACACTGCACTAGCCTATGTGCTGCTGATTTGGACCACTGTGTGTAAGAAGTAGCCTAGTTAGTTGGTTTGGTTGTCTGGGATTTATTTGTATTTCTGTATGCTGGTTGTGGGTGTCGTTAGCGAAGCCTGTCTGATGATGTAAGTGAACTGGTGCCGGTAAGTGTCACGTTTCAAGAGCATGACGACTCTTCTGAAATGGTGATAGCATAGATACGGTTCAGTGCACAGATTTGAACGTATTTCAATATGTGTCTGTTGTGTGGGTCAAACGTCGTGGTTTTGGTTTATTTAATGGGGCTTGCGAGCGCTCTGCAAGGTATAATTCTTCACCGATTTGAATAAATGTGGCAAGAAAAACTACAGTGGTATGTAACCATAATGCGTCGCGTTATATTGCACAGATACTTGCGCCAGAACTTGTGATATAATCCTAAAATGTAATACTCTGAGAAGCTTTAATGTCTGTTATCCCACCTAGGAATTTCGCTCTAGATATCATAACCCGGGTCTATGCTGGAATCGTGGGTGTAGCTTGGCTAGGGCAAGTGGGGTCACTGCCGCCCCTAGCGTCCAGAGGCGCAAATTGCAACTCGTCCAAAGCATGTATTGTGTAACAGTGTTTCTCAACCGGGGGTCCGCGGACCCCTAGTGGTCCGTGGTGTAATTGCAAGGGGTCCGTGAAAATAAAATATCTTTAAAAAAAAGATCCTATGACATTTATAGAAATAGGATTATTTTACTCAAATGTGACTGAGACCTTTATCTACCTCAACTATAAAGGGTAGCAGGACTTTTTTTCTCTAATTACATCTTTTTTCACAAGTGTAATTTATTGTATTTTAATAAGAGATCTTGCTCCCGTTTGCATTGTTAAAAGTTACTGCATAAAAATTCTGTTGTTACATATATCTGAAAGTTACTGAATACATATTCTGTTTTGTTACATATATCTGAAAGTTACTGAATACATATTCTGTTTTGTTACATATATCTGAAAGTTACTGAATACATATTCTGTTTTGTTACATATATCTGGAAGTTACTGAATACATATTCTGTTTTGTTACATATATCTGAAAGTTACTGCATAAGAATTCTGTTTTGTTAACTATATCTAAGTTACAACTGAAAGCTCTTATTTTTGCCCCAAAGAGTGAATAAATTCTATAATGCAATTTAAAATGCAGTTTCTACTGTTTCTATCAAATTACAACCCCCCTCCCCCAAGATCAGGTGGAGGGGTCCTCAGGGTAGATCAAAAATACGCAGGGGGTCCAGGACCCCAAAAAGGTTGAGAACCACTGTCGTAGACAATATCTGCGTTGTCTTGGACGTTTTTAAACAGCCAAGAGCGAGCCATACTCCTGAAAATGGACATCTTTCATTCGGTTATTATAATGTATTAATTATACATATTACACTGGTCTACAAAAATATAGTTTTTTTTTCTTGCATGGACTTTGGAAACTGTTTTTGGCTATTTTTGGGCTGCTGAATCCAAATCTGAGCTCAGATTTGCTCTATCGCATCAAGTTTTCGTGCCATCTGCATGCTCCTTATTCAGGATTTTACAAAAGTTGACCATCTAGTCTGGCAATCTCGGTCGGGATGAAAATGACCCCTATTCATTTCCTAAGTAATTTCATGCCAGGCTGAGTGTTTATTTATTCATTGTAATCATTTTTGCATCTATCGATCTTCTAATGCAACAGTGTTTTTTTAACTTCGAGTGTAAAATTGCTGTTTTCTCAAAAATAATGATTTTTCATAGTTCAAAATCCTGATGTGATGGGCACAAACTAATGCCAGATTTGGATTCAGCACCCAAAAGTTAGCTAGAATCCGTTGAAAAACCCCATGCAAGAAAAATTATGTTGACCAGTGTTGTTACTGAGAATAATATTTGTTTCTTATTGACGTCGCCAGTTTAGCTGCTGAAGGAGAATGGGCTTTGCAAATAGCAACATATGTTTTGACCGATCTTTATTACCGTGATTTATTTGAACATTTCTTGTTTGCATTTCTTTACGATTATAGGATCACAGGCTACGGTAGTTCCATATTGATAGGAAGCCATGTTTTAATAATTGCCATTAGCATGCCTAATGTAAACAAAGTGTAGTTAAAATGTAAACCATAACCTGTGTGCGTTATTGGACATCTTAATTGTAACAGAATAGGCGGAGGAGCACAATAGAAGGTTCGTGCAGGCCGTGTATTTTCACTCACTATATCATCTATTTTTGGCAACCCCCCCCCCCCCCATCAGAAAGTCAAACTACGCGGTTGGAATTCCCAGTGGCATAGATTTATAACCACAGGCCTTATTCCAAAGCAATTTTGAAACATTGATAATGTTGGAAAAATAAATTGTTGACTGTGTGGTTTTCTCCAGTGGGGTTTTGTCCATTTACCGGTGACCATTTTTTATTTTCAGTAGCCATCTTTAATTTTGTGGAAAAAAAGTTTCACTTTGAAAACATGAAAAACAATACTGCATACTTGACATATTATAAATCTGTAGCAGGG
The DNA here is from genome assembly GCF_029633865.1 of Lampris incognitus. Lineage (NCBI taxonomy): Eukaryota > Metazoa > Chordata > Actinopteri > Lampriformes > Lampridae > Lampris > Lampris incognitus. The sequence goes on along the minus strand of NC_079225.1, from coordinate 12,567,364 downwards.
CCAAGGCGTTACACCTGTGGCAGGCGATGAGGAATGTCGAGGTGAATCATAAATGGTTGTAGCTAACTTCCAGCGCAGAGCCATATGGTTGAGATGGAATGAGAATTTGAGGGACTTGATTTGATGTCGTGTGATGTCAGATGTGACGTCATCTGACTTTGCCATACCTTGGCTTCTGGTGAATTGACGCCTCTGTGCATATGTCATAGGGAACTGTGTCATTATTTCTCCTCACTGAGGTTAATGGAGAAGAATGCTGTGGAACTCTCTGACTTGATAGAAGAACTTGAACTTGCAGGGAACCCCTAGGACTCCCCTCCCTTTCATTTATGTATTTAATTTTGTTTAATTTTGTTTAATTTTCTTTACTTTTATTCTCCCCTCATTCTTTTGTTTTGTTTGTTGTATGTAGAATTTAAACATTTCAATAAAAAATGTAAGAGAGCAAAAAAACAAAACAAAACCACAGCTTCCTTTTTATCCGCTGACCTATTGCGTCATAACCTTTTAAAGAAACAAGATCCTTTCCCTTTACGGATACAATGCAGTCTCCAGAGCAGATGAATACAAAGGCATGTCAGTATGTTTGTATAAAAACGTAAATATATTCATCCATACATCCATTATCCATCCATCCATTATCCAAGCCGTTTATCCCGGTCGGGGTCGTGGGACGCTGAAGCCTGGCCCAGCAGTTAGGGCGGCTGGTGGGGAGACCCCCTGGACAGGCTGCCAGGCCGACACACACGTTCACACCTAGGGACGATTTAGTACGGCCGATTCACCTGACCTACATGTCTTTGGACTGTGGGAGGAAACCGGAGCACCTGGAGGAAACCCAGGCTGACACAGGGAGAACATGCAAACTCCACACAGAGGATGACCCAGGATGACACCCAAGGTTGGACTACCCCGGGGCTTGAACCTAGGACCTTATTGCTGTGAGGCGACCGCACTAACCACTGCGCCACCGTGCTGCCACTCAGCTCAATGTATGAAGGACAATCATTGCATAGCAACAGATACAGAGACAAAGAAACAGACATACAGACTGACTGATAAACCGACAGTAAACCAGGTATTCATGGATGGAGTGTAACGCGGCAGTGAAGTGAAGTAAATAAATGTAAAATATTCTTTCTCTGTTGCTTTGGGATACTTCCTGATTCCAGGTCGAAACAAAAACATCTCATCTCATCATCAGCCGCTTCTCCGGGGTCAGGTCGCGTCAACAAAAACAGCTTATGGAAATAATACTGCAGTAACCGGGGGAGGCCGGTCACAATCTCGGCGGTTCTGTGCTGGGGGGGGGGGGTATAGCTCATGGGACTGTTAAGGTTTATGTTAAAACCGTTTTAGTGATGTGTTCATGTTTTGGTTATTGTGGTTGTGTGGTTTTCAGTTATTGTGTGACTGGGACAATGTTGGGGGCTGGCTGGCAACCAACTCTTGTGGCGGTTAATGGCCTCCAGCCAGTGTTGGTATTTGGGTAGTTCAGTTCGGTGTGCAAATAAAAGAGCATTCACTGAACCTGCGGTGTATGTAGAGCCTTTCGGGGGACACAATCACTCAATACCCGCACTGTTTAAAAAAGGGGTCCTTAGTAATACAGGACCACCAAGCCAAGAATATCTCGTGGTTTAAAATGCTCTGGGTTGCATTTAGTAGTGAACATAATAGCTGAATAACACCACAACATAAGATCAAAGCTACAGACCTGAAGATACTCACATCGACTGCATTTGTTCTGTGATTATTTCCATTGGTAACATTGTAAACATACAGCGCATCCGGAAAGTATTCACACCCCTTCACTTTCCCCACATTTTGTTACGTTACAGCCTTATTCCAAAATGGATTAAATTCCTTTTTTTCTCATCAATCTACACACAATACCCCATAATGACAAAGCAAAAAATGTTTTGTAGAAATTTTTGCAAATTTACTAAAAATAAGAAACTGAAATATTGTATATACATAAGTATTCACACCCTTTACTCAGTACTTGGTTGAAGCACCCTTGGCAGCGATTACAGCCTCAAGTCTTCATGGGTATGAAGCTACAAGCTTGGCACACCTATATTTGGGGTATTTCTCCCATTCTTCTCTGCAGATCCTCTCGAGCTCTGTAAGGTTAGATGGGGAGCGTCGCTGCGCAGCTATTTTCAGGTCTTTCCGGAGATGTTCAATGGGGTTCAAGTCTGGGCTCTGGCTGGGCCACTCAAGGACATTCACAGACTTGTCCCGAAGCCACTCCTTCGTTGTCTTGGCTGTGTGCTTAGGGTTGTTGTCTTGTTGAAAGATAAACCTTCGCCCCAGTCTGAGGTCCTGAGCGCTCTGGAGCAGGTTTTCATCAAGGATCTCTCTGTACTTTGCTCCATTCATCTTCCCTCGATGCTGACTAGTCTCCCCGTTCCTGCCTCTGAAGAACATCCCCACAGCATGATGCTGCCACCACCATGCTTCACTGTAGGGATGGTATTAGCAAGGTGATGAGAGGTGCCTGGTTACCTCCAGACGTGACGTTTGGCATTCAGGCCAAAGTGTTCAATCTTGGTTTCATCAGACCAGAGAATC